>NW_027667674.1:600000-847000 GCF_963924665.1 Micromys minutus | reverse complement strand
CCAAAAATAAACGGAATTTCTATCTTTTTGCCCCAAAATAAAAGAAATTTTTGAATTTTGCAGTGAAATAAGTGAAATTTCTGCAATTTTGCCCAAAAATAAGTGAAATTTCTGCAATTTTGCCCCAAAACAAGGGAAATTTCTGGAATTTTCCCCAAAATAAATGGAATTTCTGAGTTTTACCCCAAAATTAAAAGAATTTCTGTGTTTTTGCCCCAACATATAGGGAATTACTGCCTTTTTGCCCCACAACTAGGGGAATTTCTGCAATTTTGCTCCAAAATACGGGGAATTTCTGCTTTTTTTCCCAATAATAATAGGAATGTATACCTTTTGCCACAAAAAAGGGAAATTTCTTCATTTTTGCCCCAAAATAAGAGGAATTTCTGCCTTTTAACCTCAAAATAAGTGAAATTTCTGCCTTTCTACCCAAAAATAAACGGAATTTCTGTCATTTTGCCCTGAAATAAAAAGAATTTTTGAATTATGCCCTAATAAGTAAAATTTCTGCAATTTTACCTCAAAATAAAAGAAATTTCTGCATTTTTGCCACAAAATAAAAGGAATTTCTGTCTTTTTGCCCAAAAATAAGGGAAATTTCTGCCTTTTTGTTCCAAAATAAGGGGAATTTCAGCCCTTTTACCTCAAAATAAAGGGAATTTCTGCATTTTTGCCACAAAATATTGAGAATTTCTGCCATTTTGCTCCAAAATATCGAAAATTTCTGCCTTTTTTTCCTGAAATAAGTGAAATTTCTGCAATTTTGCCCCAAAATAAGTGAAATTTCTGCAATCTAGCCCCAAAATAAGGGAAATTTTTGGAATTTTCCCCAAAATAAATGGAATTTCGGGGTTTTGCCCCAAAATAAATAATTTCTGACTTTTTGCCCCAACATATAGGGAATTTCTGCATTTTTGCCACACAATTAGGGGGTTTTCTGCAATTTTGCTCCAAAATACAGGGAATTTTTGCTTTTTTGCCCGAAAATAAAGGGAATGTATATCTTTTGCCACAAAAAAGGGAAATTTATTCATTTTTGCCCCAAAATAAGAGGAATTTCTTCCTTTTTACCTCAAAATAAGTAAATTTTCTGCCTTTTTACCCAAAAATAAACGGAATTTCTGTCTTTTTGCCCCAAAATAAAAGAAATTTTTGAATTTTGCAGTGAAATAAGTGAAATTTCTGCAATTTTGCCCAAAAATAAGTGAAATTTCTGCAATTTTGCCCCAAAATAAGGGAAATTTCTGGAATTTTCCCCAAAATAAATGGAATTTCTGAGTTTTACCCCAAAATAAAAAGAATTTCTGTGTTTTTGCCCCAACATATAGGGAATTTCTGCCTTTTTGCCCCACAACTAGGGGAATTTCTGCAATTTTGCTCCAAAATACGGGGAATTTCTGCTTTTTTTCCCAATAATAATAGGAATGTATACCTTTTGCCACAAAAAAGGGAAATTTCTTCATTTTTGCCCCAAAATAAGAGGAATTTCTGCCTTTTAACCTCAAAATAAGTGAAATTTCTGCCTTTCTACCCAAAAATAAACGGAATTTCTGTCATTTTGCCCTGAAATGAAAAGAATTTTTGAATTATGCCCTAATAAGTAAAATTTCTGCAATTTTACCCCAAAATAAAAGAAATTTCTGCCTTTTTGCCACAAAATAAAAGGAATTTCTGTCTTTTTGCCCAAAAATAAGGGAAATTTCTGCCTTTTTGTTCCAAAATAAGGGGAATTTCAGCCCTTTTACCTCAAAATAAAGGGAATTTCTGCATTTTTGCCACAAAATATTGAGAATTTCTGCCATTTTGCTCCAAAATATCGAAAATTTCTGCCTTTTTTTCCTGAAATAAGTGAAATTTCTGCAATTTTGCCCCAAAATAAGTGAAATTTCTGCAATCTAGCCCCAAAATAAGGGAAATTTTTGGAATTTTCCCCAAAATAAATGGAATTTCGGGGTTTTGCCCCAAAATAAAGAATTTCTGATTTTTGCCCCAACATATAGGGAATTTCTGCATTTTTGCCACACAATTAGGGGGTTTTCTGCAATTTTGCTCCAAAATACGGGGAATTTTTGCTTTTTTGCCCGAAAATAAGGGGAATGTATACCTTTTGCCACAAAAAAGGGAAATTTCTTCATTTTTGCCCCAAAATAAGAGGAATTTCTTCCTTTTTACCTCAAAATAAGTGAAATTTCTGCCTTTTTACCCAAAAATAAACGGAATTTCTGCTTTTTGCCCCAAAATAAAAGGAATTTTTGAATTTTGCCCTGAAATAAGTGAAATTTATGCAATTTTACCCCAAAATAAGGGAAATTTCTGTAATTTTGCCCCAAAATAAGTGGAATTTCTGAGTTTTTTCCCAAAATAAGGAGAATTTCTGTCTTTCTGCCCCAACACATAGGGAATTTCTGCCTTTTTGCCCCACAATTAGGGGATTTTCTGCAATTTTGCTCCGAAATACGGGGAATTTCTGCTTTTTTGCCCGAAAATAAGGGGAATGTATACCTTTTGCCACAAAAAAGGGAAATTTCTTCATTTTTTCCCCAAAATAAGAGGAATTTCTTGCTTTCTACCTCAAATTAAGTGAAATTTCTGACTTTTTACCCAAAAATAAACGGAATTTCTGACTTTTTGCCCCTAAATAAAAGAAATTTTTGAATTTTGCAGTGAAATAAGTGAAATTTCTGCAATTTTGCCCAAAAATAAGTGAAATTTCTGCAATTTTGCCCCAAAATAAGGGAAATTTCTGGAATTTTCCCCAAAATAAATGGAATTTCTGAGTTTTACTCCAAAATTAAAAGAATTTCTGTGTTTTTGCCCCAACATATAGGGAATTTCTGCCTTTTTGCCCCACAACTAGGGGAATTTCTGCAATTTTGCTCCAAAATACGGGGAATTTCTGCTTTTTTTCCCAATAATAATAGGAATGTATACCTTTTGCCACAAAAAAGGGAAATTTCTTCATTTTTGCCCCAAAATAAGAGGAATTTCTGCATTTTTACCTCAAAATAAGTGAAATTTCTACCTTTTTACCCAAAATAAACGGAATTTCTCTCTTTTTGCCCCAAAATAAAAGGAATTTTTGAATTATGCCCTGAAATAAGTGAAATTTCTGCAATTTTGCCCCAAAATAAATTAATTTCTGCCTTTTTGACACAAAATAAAGGAAATTTCTGCATTTTTACCAAAAAATATTAAGAATTTCTGCCTTTTTGCCCCAAAATAAGGAAAATTTCTGCATTTTTCCCTAAAATAAGTGAAATTTCTGCAATTTTGCCCCAAAAAGTGAAATTTCTGCAATTTTGCCCCAAAATAAGTAAAATTTCTGCAATTTTGCCCAAACATAAAAGAAATTTTTGGAATTTTGCCCCAAAATAAGTGGAATTTCTGAGTTTTGACCCAAAATAAAAAGAATTTCTGTCTTTTTACCCCAACATATAGGGAATGTCTGCATTTTTGCCCCACAATTAGGAGAATTTTTGCAATTTTGCTCCAAAATACGGGGAATTTCTGCTTTTTAGCCCGAAAATAAGGGGAATGTATACCTTTTGCCACAAAAGGGAAATTTCTTCATTTTTGCCCCAAAATAAGAGGAATTTCTGCCTTTTTACCTCAAAATAAGTGAAATTTCTGCCTTTCATACCCAAAAATAAATGGAATTTCTGTCTTTTTGCCCCAAAATAAAAGGAATTTTTGAATTATGGCCTGAAATAAATGAAATTTCTTCAATTTTGCCTCAAAATAAGGAAAATTTCTGACTTTTTGACACAAAATAAGAGGAATTTCTGCATTTTTACCACAAAATATTAGGAATTTCTGCCTTTTTGCCCCAAAATAAGAAAAATTTCTCTATTCCCTGAAATAAAGGAAATTTCTGCAATTTTGCCCCAAAATAAGTGAAATTTCTGCAATTTTGCCCCAAAATAAGTGGAATTTCTGAGTTTTGCCCCAAAATAAGGAGAATTTCTGTCTTTTTGCCCCAACAAATAGAAAATTTCTCCCTTTTTGCCCCACAACTTGGGGAATTTCTGCAATTTTGCTCCAAAATACAGGGAATTTCTGCTTTTTTTCCCAAAAATAAGGGTAATGTATACCTTTTGCCACAAAAAAGGGAAATTTCTTAATTTTTGCCCCAAAATAATAGGAATTTCTGCCTTTTTACATCAAAATAAGTGAAATTTTTGCATTTTTACCCAAAAATAAATGGAATTTCTGTCTTTTTGGCCCAAAATAAAAAGAATTTTTGAATTATGCCCTGAAATAAGTGAAATTTCTGCAATTTTACCCCAAAATAAAAGAAATTTCTGCCTTTTTGCCACAAAATAAGGGCAATTTCTGTCTTTTTGCCCCAAAATAAGGGAAATTTCTGCCTTTTTGTTCCGAAATAAGGGGAATTTCAGCATTTATACATCAAAATAAGGGGAATTTCTGCATTTTTGGCACAAAATATTGAGAATTTCTGCAATTTTGCTCCAAAAATATTGAAAATTTCTGTTTTTTTCCCTGAAATAAGTGAAATTTCTGCAATTTTGCCACAAATTAAGTGAAATTTCTGCAATTTGCCACAAAATAAGGGAAATTTCTGGAATTTTCCCCAAAATAAATGGAATTTCTGAGTTTTACCCCAAAATAAAAAGAATTTCTGTGTTTTTGCCCCAACATATAGGGAATTTCTGCCTTTTTGCCCCACAACTAGGGGAATTTCTGCAATTTTGCTCCAAAATACGGGGAATTTCTGCTTTTTTTCCCAATAATAATAGGAATGTATACCTTTTGCCACAAAAAAGGGAAATTTCTTCATTTTTGCCCCAAAATAAGAGGAATTTCTGCCTTTTAACCTCAAAATAAGTGAAATTTCTGCCTTTCTACCCAAAAATAAACGGAATTTCTGTCATTTTGCCCTGAAATAAAAAGAATTTTTGAATTATGCCCTAATAAGTAAAATTTCTGCAATTTTACCCCAAAATAAAAGAAATTTCTGCCTTTTTGCCACAAAATAAAAGGAATTTCTGTCTTTTTGCCCAAAAATAAGGGAAATTTCTGCCTTTTTGTTCCAAAATAAGGGGAATTTCAGCCCTTTTACCTCAAAATAAAGGGAATTTCTGCATTTTTGCCACAAAATATTGAGAATTTCTGCCATTTTGCTCCAAAATATCGAAAATTTCTGCCTTTTTTTCCTGAAATAAGTGAAATTTCTGCAATTTTGCCCCAAAATAAGTGAAATTTCTGCAATTTAGCCCCAAAATAAGGGAAATTTTTGGAATTTTCCCCAAAATAAATGGAATTTCGGGGTTTTGCCCCAAAATAAAGAATTTCTGATTTTTGCCCCAACATATAGGGAATTTCTGCATTTTTGCCACACAATTAGGGGGTTTTCTGCAATTTTGCTCCAAAATACGTGGAATTTTTGCTTTTTTGCCCGAAAATAAGGGGAATGTATACCTTTTGCCACAAAAAAGGGAAATTTCTTCATTTTTGCCCCAAAATAAGAGGAATTTCTTCCTTTTTACCTAAAAATAAGTAACATTTCTGCCTTTTTACCCAAAAATAAACGGAATTTCTGTCTTTTTGCCCCAAAATAAAAGGAATTTTTGAATTTTGCCCTGAAATAAGTGAAATTTATGCAATTTTACCCCAAAATAAGGGAAATTTCTGTAATTTTGCCCCAAAATAAGTGGAATTTCTGAGTTTTTTCCCAAAATAAGGAGAATTTCTGTCTTTCTGCCCCAACACATAGGGAATTTCTGCCTTTTTGCCCCACAATTAGGGGATTTTCTGCAATTTTGCTCCGAAATACGGGGAATTTCTGCTTTTTTGCCCGAAAATAAGGGGAATGTATACCTTTTGCCACAAAAAAGGGAAATTTCTTCATTTTTTCCCCAAAATAAGAGGAATTTCTTGCTTTCTACCTCAAATTAAGTGAAATTTCTGACTTTTTACCCAAAAATAAACGGAATTTCTGACTTTTTGCCCCTAAATAAAAGAAATTTTTGAATTTTGCAGTGAAATAAGTGAAATTTCTGCAATTTTGCCCAAAAATAAGTGAAATTTCTGCAATTTTGCTCCAAAATAAGGGAAATTTCTGGAATTTTCCCCAAAATAAATGGAATTTCTGAGTTTTACTCCAAAATTAAAAGAATTTCTGTGTTTTTGCCCCAACATATAGGGAATTTCTGCCTTTTTGCCCCACAACTAGGGGAATTTCTGCAATTTTGCTCCAAAATACGGGGAATTTCTGCTTTTTTTCCCAATAATAATAGGAATGTATACCTTTTGCCACAAAAAAGGGAAATTTCTTCATTTTTGCCCCAAAATAAGAGGAATTTCTGCCTTTTAACCTCAAAATAAGTGAAATTTCTGCCTTTCTACCCAAAAATAAACGGAATTTCTGTCATTTTGCCCTGAAATAAAAAGAATTTTTGAATTATGCCCTAATAAGTAAAATTTCTGCAATTTTACCCCAAAATAAAAGAAATTTCTGCCTTTTTGCCACAAAATAAAAGGAATTTCTGTCTTTTTGCCCAAAAATAAGGGAAATTTCTGCCTTTTTGTTCCAAAATAAGGGGAATTTCAGCCCTTTTACCACAAAATAAAGGGAATTTCTGCATTTTTGCCACAAAATATTGAGAATTTCTGCCATTTTGCTCCAAAATATCAAAAATTTCTGCCTTTTTTACCTGAAATAAGTGAAATTTCTGCAATTTTGCCCCAAAATAAGTGAAATTTCTGCAATCTAGCCCCAAAATAAGGGAAATTTTTTTAATTTTCCCCAAAATAAATGGAATTTCGGGGTTTTGCCCCAAATTAAAGAATTTCTGACTTTTTGCCCCAACATATAGGGAATTTCTGCATTTTTGCCACACAATTAGGGGGTTTTCTGCAATTTTGCTCCAAAATACGGGGAATTTTTGCTTTTTTGCCCGAAAATAAGGGGAATGTATACCTTTTGCCACAAAAAAAGGAAATTTCTTCATTTTTGCCCCAAAATAAGAGGAATTTCTTCCTTTTTACCTCAAAATAAGTGAAATTTCTGCCTTTTTACCCAAAAATAAACGGAATTTCTGTCTTTTTGCCCCCAAATAAAAGGAATTTTTGAATTTTGCCCTGAAATAAGTGAAATTTATGCAATTTTACCCCAAAATAAGGGAAATTTCTGTAATTTTGCTCCAAATAAGTGGAATTTCTGAGTTTTTTCCCAAAATAAGGAGAATTTCTGTCTTTCTGCCCCAACACATAGGGAATTTCTGCCTTTTTGCCCCACAATTAGGGGATTTTCTGCAATTTTGCCCCGAAATACGGGGAATTTCTGCTTTTTTGCCCGAAAATAAGGGGAATGTATACCTTTTGCCACAAAAAAGGGAAATTTCTTCATTTTTGCCCCAAAATAAGAGGAATTTCTTCCTTTTTACCTCAAAATAAGTGAAATTTCTGCCTTTTTACCCAAAAATAAACGGAATTTCTGTCTTTTTGCCCCAAAATAAAAGGAATTTTTGAATTTTGCCCTGAAATAAGTGAAATTTATGCAATTTTACCCCAAAATAAGGGAAATTTCTGTAATTTTGCCCCAAAATAAGTGGAATTTCTGAGTTTTTTCCCAAAATAAGGAGAATTTCTGTCTTTCTGCCCCAACACATAGGGAATTTCTGCCTTTTTGCCCCACAATTAGGGGATTTTCTGCAATTTTGCTCCGAAATACGGGGAATTTCTGCTTTTTTGCCCGAAAATAAGGGGAATGTATACCTTTTGCCACAAAAAAGGGAAATTTCTTCATTTTTTCCCCAAAATAAAAGGAATTTCTTGCTTTCTACCTCAAATTAAGTGAAATTTCTGACTTTTTACCCAAAAATAAACGGAATTTCTGACTTTTTGCCCCTAAATAAAAGAAATTTTTGAATTTTGCAGTGAAATAAGTGAAATTTCTGCAATTTTGCCCAAAAATAAGTGAAATTTCTGCAATTTTGCCCCAAAATAAGGGAAATTTCTGGAATTTTCCCCAAAATAAATGGAATTTCTGAGTTTTACTCCAAAATTAAAAGAATTTCTGTGTTTTTGCCCCAACATATAGGGAATTTCTGCCTTTTTGCCCCACAACTAGGGGAATTTCTGCAATTTTGCTCCAAAATACGGGGAATTTCTGCTTTTTTTCCCAATAATAATAGGAATGTATACCTTTTGCCACAAAAAAGGGAAATTTCTTCATTTTTGCCCCAAAATAAGAGGAATTTCTGCCTTTTAACCTCAAAATAAGTGAAATTTCTGCCTTTCTACCCAAAAATAAACGGAATTTCTGTCATTTTGCCCTGAAATAAAAAGAATTTTTGAATTATGCCCTAATAAGTAAAATTTCTGCAATTTTACCCCAAAATAAAAGAAATTTCTGCCTTTTTGCCACAAAATAAAAGGAATTTCTGTCTTTTTGCCCAAAAATAAGGGAAATTTCTGCCTTTTTGTTCCAAAATAAGGGGAATTTCAGCCCTTTTACCACAAAATAAAGGGAATTTCTGCATTTTTGCCACAAAATATTGAGAATTTCTGCCATTTTGCTCAAAAATATCAAAAATTTCTGCCTTTTTTTCCTGAAATAAGTGAAATTTCTGCAATTTTGCCCCAAAATAAGTGAAATTTCTGCAATCTAGCCCCAAAATAAGGGAAATTTTTTTAATTTTCCCCAAAATAAATGGAATTTCGGGGTTTTGCCCCAAAATAAAGAATTTCTGACTTTTTGCCCCAACATATAGGGAATTTCTGCATTTTTGCCACACAATTAGGGGGTTTTCTGCAATTTTGCTCCAAAATACAGGGAATTTTTGCTTTTTTGCCCGAAAATAAGGGGAATGTATACCTTTTGCCACAAAAAAGGGAAATTTCTTCATTTTTGCCCCAAAATAAGAGGAATTTCTTCCTTTTTACCTCAAAATAAGTGAAATTTCTGCCTTTTTACCCAAAAATAAACGGAATTTCTGTCTTTTTGCCCCAAAATAAAAGGAATTTTTGAATTTTGCCCTGAAATAAGTGAAATTTATGCAATTTTACCCCAAAATAAGGGAAATTTCTGTAATTTTGCTCCAAAATAAGTGGAATTTCTGAGTTTTTTCCCAAAATAAGGAGAATTTCTGTCTTTCTGCCCCAACACATAGGGAATTTCTGCCTTTTTGCCCCACAATTAGGGGATTTTCTGCAATTTTGCCCTGAAATACGGGGAATTTCTGCTTTTTTGCCCGAAAAAAAGGGGAATGTATACCTTTTGCCACAAAAAAGGGAAATTTCTTCATTTTTGCCCCAAAATAAGAGGAATTTCTTGCTTTCTACCTCAAATTAAGTGAAATTTCTGACTTTTTACCCAAAAATAAACGGAATTTCTGACTTTTTGCCCCAAAATAAAAGAAATTTTTGAAATTTGCAGTGAAATAAGTGAAATTTCTGCAATTTTGCCCAAAAATAAGTGAAATTTCTGCAATTTTGCCCCAAAATAAGGGAAATTTCTGGAATTTTCCCCAAAATAAATGGAATTTCTGAGTTTTACTCCAAAATTAAAAGAATTTCTGTGTTTTTGCCCCAACATATAGGGAATTTCTGCCTTTTTGCCCCACAACTAGGGGAATTTCTGCAATTTTGCTCCAAAATACGGGGAATTTCTGCTTTTTTTCCCAATAATAATAGGAATGTATACCTTTTGCCACAAAAAAGGGAAATTTCTTCATTTTTGCCCCAAAATAAGAGGAATTTCTGCCTTTTAACCTCAAAATAAGTGAAATTTCTGCCTTTCTACCCAAAAATAAACGGAATTTCTGTCATTTTGCCCTGAAATAAAAAGAATTTTTGAATTATGCCCTAATAAGTAAAATTTCTGCAATTTTACCCCAAAATAAAAGAAATTTCTGCCTTTTTGCCACAAAATAAAAGGAATTTCTGTCTTTTTGCCCAAAAATAAGGGAAATTTCTGCCTTTTTGTTCCAAAATAAGGGAAATTTCAGCCCTTTTACCTCAAAATAAAGGGAATTTCTGCATTTTTGCCACAAAATATTGAGAATTTCTGCCATTTTGCTCCAAAATATCAAAAATTTCTGCCTTTTTTTCCTGAAATAAGTGAAATTTCTGCAATTTTGCCCCAAAATAAGTGAAATTTCTGCAATCTAGCCCCAAAATAAGGGAAATTTTTTTAATTTTCCCCAAAATAAATGGAATTTCGGGGTTTTGCCCCAAAATAAAGAATTTCTGACTTTTTGCCCCAACATATAGTGAATTTCTGCATTTTTGCCACACAATTAGGGGGTTTTCTGCAATTTTACTCCAAAATACGGGGAATTTTTGCTTTTTTGCCCGAAAATAAGGGGAATGTATACCTTTTGCCACAAAAAAGGGAAATTTCTTCATTTTTGCCCCAAAATAAGAGGAATTTCTTCCTTTTTACCTCAAAATAAGTAAAATTTCTGCCTTTTTACCCAAAAATAAACGGAATTTCTGTCTTTTTGCCCCAAAATAAAAGGAATTTTTGAATTTTGCCCTGAAATAAGTGAAATTTATGCAATTTTACCCCAAAATAAGGGAAATTTCTGTAATTTTGCCCCAAAATAAGTGGAATTTCTGAGTTTTTTCCCAAAATAAGGAGAATTTCTGTCTTTCTGCCCCAACACATAGGGAATTTCTGCCTTTTTGCCCCACAATTAGGGGATTTTCTGCAATTTTGCTCCGAAATACGGGGAATTTCTGCTTTTTTGCCCGAAAATAAGGGGAATGTATACCTTTTGCCACAAAAAAGGGAAATTTCTTCATTTTTGCCCCAAAATAAGAGGAATTTCTTGCTTTCTACCTCAAATTAAGTGAAATTTCTGACTTTTTACCCAAAAATAAACGGAATTTTTGTCTTTTTGCCCCAAAATAAAAGAAATTTTTGAATTTTGCAGTGAAATAAGTGAAATTTCTGCAATTTTGCCCAAAAATAAGTGAAATTTCTGCAATTTTGCCCCAAAATAAGGGAAATTTCTGGAATTTTCCCCAAAATAAATGGAATTTCTGAGTTTTACCCCAAAATAAAAAGAATTTCTGTGTTTTTGCCCCAACATATAGGGAATTTCTGCCTTTTTGCCCCACAACTAGGGGAATTTCTGCAATTTTGCTCCAAAATACGGGGAATTTCTGCTTTTTTTCCCAATAATAATAGGAATGTATACCTTTTGCCACAAAAAAAGGGGAATTTCTTCATTTTTGCCTCAAAATAAGAGGAATTTCTGCCTTTTAACCTCAAAATAAGTGAAATTTCTGCCTTTCTACCCAAAAATAAACGGAATTTCTGTCATTTTGCCCTGAAATAAAAAGAATTTTTGAATTATGCCCTAATAAGTAAAATTTCTGCAATTTTACCCCAAAATAAAAGAAATTTCTGCCTTTTTGCCACAAAATAAAAGGAATTTCTGTCTTTTTGCCCAAAAATAAGGGAAATTTCTGCCTTTTTGTTCCAAAATGAGGGGAATTTCAGCCCTTTTACCTCAAAGTAAAGGGAATTTTTGCATTTTTGCCACAAAATATTGAGAATTTCTGCCATTTTGCTCCAAAATATCGAAAATTTCTGCCTTTTTTTCCTGAAATAAGTGAAATTTCTGCAATTTTGCCCCAAAATAAGTGAAATTTCTGCAATCTAGCCCCAAAATAAGGGAAATTTTTGGAATTTTCATCAAAATAAATGGAATTTCGGGGTTTTGCCCCAAAATAAAGAATTTCTGATTTTTGCCCCAACATATTGGGAATTTCTGCATTTTTGCCACACAATTAGGGGGTTTTCTGCAATTTTGCTCCAAAATACGGGGAATTTTTGCTTTTTTGCCCGAAAATAAGGGGAATGTATACCTTTTGCCACAAAAAAGGGAAATTTCTTCATTTTTGCCCCAAAATAAGAGGAATTTCTTCCTTTTTACCTCAAAATAAGTGAAATTTCTGCCTTTTTCCCCAAAAATAAACGGAATTTCTGTCTTTTTGCCCCAAAATAAAAGGAATTTTTGAATTTTGCCCTGAAATAAGTGAAATTTATGCAATTTTACCCCAAAATAAGGGAAATTTCTGTAATTTTGCCCCAAAATAAGTGGAATTTCTGAGTTTTTTCCCAAAATAAGGAGAATTTCTGTCTTTCTGCCCCAACACATAGGGAATTTCTGCCTTTTTGCCCCACAATTAGGGGATTTTCTGCAATTTTGCTCCGAAATACGGGGAATTTCTGCTTTTTTGCCCGAAAATAAGGGGAATGTATACCTTTTGCCACAAAAAAGGGAAATTTCTTCATTTTTGCCCCAAAATAAGAGGAATTTCTTGCTTTCTACCTCAAATTAAGTGAAATTTCTGACTTTTTACCCAAAAATAAACGGAATTTCTGACTTTTTGCCCCAAAATAAAAGAAATTTTTGAATTTTGCAGTGAAATAAGTGAAATTTCTGCAATTTTGCCCAAAAATAAGTGAAATTTCTGCAATTTTGCCCCAAAATAAGGGAAATTTCTGGAATTTTCCCCAAAATAAATGGAATTTCTGAGTTTTACCCCAAAATAAAAAGAATTTCTGTGTTTTTGCCCCAACATATAGGGAATTTCTGCCTTTTTGCCCCACAACTAGGGGAATTTCTGCAATTTTGCTCCAAAATACGGGGAATTTCTGCTTTTTTTCCCAATAATAATAGGAATGTATACCTTTTGCCACAAAAAAGGGAAATTTCTTCATTTTTGCCCCAAATAAGAGGAATTTCTGCTTTTTAACCTCAAAATAAGTGAAATTTCTGCCTTTTTATTCAAAAATAAACGGAATTTCTGTCTTTTTGCCCCAAAATAAAAGGAATTTTTGAATTATGCCCTGAAATAAGTGAAATTTCTGCAATTTTGCCCCAAAATAAGAGAAATTTCTGCCTTTTTGACACAAAATATTAGGAATTTCTGCATTTTTGCCCCAAAATAAGGAAAATTCCTGCCTTTTTTTCCCTGAAATAAGTGAAATTTCTGCAATTTTGCCCCAAAAATAAGTGAAATTTCTGGAATTTTGCCCCAAAATAAGGGAAATTTCTGGAATTTTGCCCCCAAATAAGGGGAATTTCAGCCTTTTTACCTTAAAATAATGGGAATTTCAGCATTTTTGCCACAAAATATTAGGAATTTCTGCCTTTTTGCCCCAAAATAAGGAATTTCTGTCTTTTGGCCACAACATATAGGGAATTTCTGCATTTTTGCCCCACAATTAGAAAAATTTCTGCAATTTTGCTCCAAAATACGGGGAATTTCTTCTTTTTAGCCCGAAAATAAAAATAATGTATACCTTTTGCCACAAAAAAGAATTTTTTTTATTTTTGCCCCAAAATAAGAGGAATTTCTGCATTTTTACCTCAAAATAAGTGAAATTTCTGCCTTTTTACCCAACAATAATCGGAATTTCTGTCTTTTTTCCCCAAAATAAAAGGAATTTTTGAATTATGCCCTGATATAAGTGATATTTCTGCAATTTTTCCCCAAAATAAAAGAAATTTCTGCCTTTTGCCACAAAATAAGGGGAATTTCTGTCTTTTTGCCCCAAAATAAGGGAAATTTATCTCTTTTTGCCACCAAATAAGGGAAATTTCAGCCTTTTCACCTCAAAATAAGGGGAATTTCTGCAATTTTGCCACAAACTATTAGGAATTTCTGCCTTTTTGCTCCAAAATAAGGAAAATTTCTGCCTTTTTTCCATGAAATATGTGAAATTTCTGCAATTTTGCCCTAAAATAAGGGAAATTTCTGGAATTTTGCCCCAAAATAAGGGAAATTTCTGGAATTTTGCCTCAGAATAAGTGGAATTTTGAGTTTTGCCCCAAAATAATGAGAATATCTGACTTTTGCCCTAACATATACGGAATTTTTGCCTTTTTGCCCCGCAATTAGGGGAATTTCTGCAATTTTGCTCCAAAATACGGGGAATTTCTGCCTTTTTGACCGAAAATAAGGGGAATGTATACCTTTTGCACAAAAAAGGAAAATTTCTTCATTTTTGCCCCAAAATAAGAGGAATTTCTGCCTTTTAACCTCAAAATAATTGAAATTTTTGTCTTTCTACCCAAAAAGAAATGTAATTTCTGTCATTTTGCCCCAAAATAAAAAGAATTTTTGAATTATGCCCTGAAATAAGTAAAATTTCTGCAATTTTACCCCAAAATAAAAGAAATTTCTGCCTTTTTGCCACAAAATAAAAGGAATTTCTCTCTTTTTGCCCAAAAATAAGGGAAATTTCTGCCTTTTTGTTCCGAAATAAGGGGAATTTCAGCATTTTTACCTCAAAATAAAGGGAATTTCTGCATTTTTGCCACGAAATATTGAGAATTTCTGCCATTTTGCTCCAAAATATCAAAAATTTCTGCCTTTTTTCCTGAAATAAGTGAAATTTCTGCAATTTTGCCCCAAAATAAGTGAAATTTCTGCAATTTAGCCCCAAAATAAGGGAAATTTTTGGAATTTTCCCCAAAATAAATGGAATTTCGGGGTTTTGCCCCAAAATAAAGAATTTCTGTCTTTTTGCCCCAACATATAGAGAATTTCTGCATTTTTGCCACACAATTTGGGGATTTTCTGCAATTTTGCTCCAAAATACGGGGAATTTTTGCTTTTTTGCCCGAAAATAAGGGGAATGTATACCTTTTGCCACAAAAAAGGGAAATTTCTTCATTTTTGCCCCAAAATAAGAGGAATTTCTTCCTTTTTACCTCAAAATAAGTGAAATTTCTGCCTTTTTCCCCAAAAATAAACGGAATTTCTGTCTTTTTGCCCCAAAATAAAAGGAATTTTTGAATTTTGCCCTGAAATAAGTGAAATTTATGCAATTTTACCCCAAAATAAGGGAAATTTCTGTAATTTTGCCCCAAAATAAGTGGAATTTCTGAGTTTTTTCCCAAAATAAGGAGAATTTCTGTGTTTTTGGCCCAACACATAGGGAATTTCTGCCTTTTTGCCCCACAATTAGGAGATTTTCTGCAATTTTGCTCCGAAATACGAGGAATTTCTGCTTTTTTGCCCGAAAATAAGGGGAATGTATACCTTTTGCCACAAAAAAGGGAAATTTCTTCATTTTTGCCCCAAAATAAGAGGAATTTCTTCCTTTTTACCTTAAAATAAGTGAAATTCCTGCCTTTTTATCCAAAAATAAACGGAATTTCTGTCTTTTTGCCCCAAAATAAAAGAAATTTTTGAATTTTGCAGTGAAATAAGTGAAATTTCTGCAATTTTGCCCAAAAATAAGTGAAATTTCTGCAATTTTGCCCCAAAATAAGGGAAATTTCTGGAATTTTCCCCAAAATAAATGGAATTTCTGAGTTTTACCCCAAAATAAAATGAATTTCTGTGTTCTTGCCCCAACATATAGGGTATTTCTGCCTTTTTGCCCCACAACTAGGGGAATTTCTGCAATTTTGCTCCAAAATACGGGGAATTTCTGCTTTTTTTCCCAAAAATAAGAGGAATGTATACCTTTTGCCACAAAAAAGGGAAATTTCTTCATTTTTGCCCCAAAATAAGAGGAATTTCTGCCTTTTAACCTCAAAATAAGTGAAATTTCTGCTTTTTTATTCAAAAATAAACGGAATTCCTGTCTTTTTGCCCCAAAATAAAAGGAATTTTTGAATTATGCCCTGAAATAAGTGAAATTTCTGCAATTTTGCCCCAAAATAAGAGAAATTTCTGCCTTCTTGACACAAAATATTAGGAATTTCTGCATTTTTGCCTCAAAATAAGGAAAATTCCTGCTCTTTTTTCCCTGAAGTAAGTGAAATTTCTGCAATTTTGCCCCAAAATAAGTGAAATTTCCGGAATTTTGCCCCAAAATAAGGGAAATTTCTGGAATTTTGCCCCCAAATAAGAGGAATTTCAGCCTTTTTACCTTAAAGTAATGGGAATTTCAGCATTTTTGCCACAAAATATTAGGAATTTCTGCCCTTTTGCCCCAAAATAAAGAATTTCTGTCTTGTGGCCACAACATATAGGGAATTTCTGCATTTTTGCCCCACAATTAGGGGAATTTCTGCAATTTTGCTCCAAAATACGGGGAATTTCTGCTTTTTAGCCCGAAAATAAAAATAATGTATACCTTTTGCCACAAAAATAATTTTTTTTATTTTTGCCCCAAAATAAGAGGAATTTCTGCATTTTTACCTCAAAATAAATGAAATTTTTGCCTTTTTACCCAACAATAAACGGAATTTCTGTCTTTTTTCCCCAAAATAAAAGGAATTTTTGAATTATGCCCTGAAATAAGAGATATTTCTGCAATTTTTCCCCAAAATAAAAGAAATTCCTTCCATTTTGCCACAAAATAAGGGGTATTTCTGTCTTTTTGCCCCAAAATAAGGGAAATTTATCTATTTTTGCCCCCAAATAAGGGAAATTTCAGCCTTTTTACCTCAAAATAAGGGGAATTTCTGCAATTTTGCCACAAACTATTAGGAATTTCTGCCTTTTTGCTCCAAAATAAGGAAAATTTCTGCCTTTTTTCCATGAAATAAGTGAAATTTCTGCAATTTTGCCCTAAAATAAGGGCAATTTCTGGAATTTTGCCCCAAAATAAGGAAAATTTCTGGAATTTTGCCTCATAATAAGTGTAATTTCTGAGTTGTGCCCAAAAATGTGGAAAATTTTTGTCTTTTTGCCTCAACATATAGGGAATTTCTGCCTTTTTGTCCCACAATTTGGGGAATTTCTGCAATTTTGCTCCAAAATACGGGCATTTCTGCTATTTTGCCCGAAAATAAGAGCAATGTATACCTTTAGCCACAAAAAAGTGAAATTTCTTCATTTTTGCCCCAAAATAAGAGGAATTTCTGCATTTTTACCTCAAAATAAGTGAAATTAAGCCTTTTTACCCCAAATAAATGGAATTTCTGTCTTTTTGCCCCAAAATAAAAAGTATTTTTGAATTATGCCCTGAAATAAGTGAAATTTCTGCAAATTTGCTCCAAAATAAGGGAACTTTCTGCCTTTTTGACAAAAAATAAAGGAAATTTCTGCATTTTTGCCAAAAAATATTAGGAATTACTGCCTTTTTGCCCCAAAATAAAAAAAATTTCCGCATTTTTTCCCTGAAATTAGTGAAATTTCTGCAATTTTGCCCCAAAATAAGTGAAATTTCTGAAATTTTGCCCCAAAATACGTAAAATTTCTGCAATTTTGCCCAAAAATAAGGGAAAATCCTGGAATTTTGCCCCAAAATAAGTGGAATTTCTGAGTTTTGCCCCAAAATAAAAAAAATTCTGTCTTTTTACCTCAACATATAGGGAATTTCTGCATTTTTGCCCTACAATTAGAAGAATTTCTGCAATTTTGCTTCAAAATACGAGGAATTTCTGTTTTTTGCCGGAAAATAAGGGGAATGTGTACCTTTTGCCACAAAAAGGGAAATTTCTTCATTTTTGCCCCAAAATAAGAGGAATTTCTGCCTTTTTACCTCAAAATAAATGAAATTTCTGCCTTTTTTCCCCAAAAATAAATGGAATTTCTGTCTTTTTGCCCCAAAATAAAAGGAATTTTTGAATTATGCCCTGAAATAAGTGAAATTTCTTCAATTTTGCCCCAAAATGAGGGAAATTTCTGACTTTTTGACACAAAATTAGAGGAATTTCTGCATTTTTGCCACAAAATATTAGGAATTTCTGCCTTTTTGGCCCAAAATAAAGAAAATTTC
The DNA here is from genome assembly GCF_963924665.1 of Micromys minutus. Lineage (NCBI taxonomy): Eukaryota > Metazoa > Chordata > Mammalia > Rodentia > Muridae > Micromys > Micromys minutus. The sequence continues at coordinate 829,335 of NW_027667674.1, read as the reverse complement.
TGTCTTTCTTCCCTGAAATAAAGGAAATTTATGCAATTTTGCCTCAAAATAAGTGAAATTTCTGCAATTTTGCCCCAAAATAATTAGAATTTCTGAGTTTTGCCCCAAAATAAGGAGAATTTCTGTCTTTTTGCCCCAACAAATAGGGAATTTTTCCTTTTTTGCCCCACAACTAGAAGAATTTTTGCAATTTCACTTCAAATAAAGGAAATTTCTGCTTTTTTTCCCAAAAATAAGGGGAATGTATACCTTTTGCCACAAAAAAGGGAAATTTCTTCATTTTTGCCACAAAATAATAGGAATTTCTGCATTTTTACATCAAAATAAGTGAAATTTCTGCCTTTTTACCCAAAAATAAACGGAATTTCTGTCTTTTTGCCCCAAAATAAAAGGAATTATTGAATTTTGCCCTGAAATAAGGGAAATTTCTGCAATTTTGCCCCAACATAAAAGAAATTTCTGCCTTTTTGACACAAAATAAGGGGAATTTCTGCATTTTTGCCACAAAATATTAGGAATTTCTGACTTTTTGCCCCAAAATAAGAAAATTTCTGCCTTTTTTCCTTGAAATAAGTGAAATTTCTGCAATTTTGCCCCAAAATAATGGAAATTTCTGCCTTTTTGTTCCGAAATAAGGGAAATTTCAGACTTTTTACCTCAAAATAGGGGAATTTCTGCATTTTTGCCACAAATATTGAGAATTTCTGCCTTTTTTACTCCAAACTATCAAAAATTTCTGCCTTTTTTCCCTGAAATAAGTGAAATTTCTGAATTGTTGCCCCAAAATAATTGAAATTTCTGCAATTTTGCCCCAAAATAAGGGAAATTTCTGGAATTTGCCCCAAAATAAATGGAATTTCTGAGTTTTGCCCCAAAAATAAAAAGAATTTCTGTCTTTTTGCCCCAACATATAGGGAATTTCTGCATTTTTGCCCCACAATTAGAGGAATTTATGCAATTTTGCTACAAAATACAGGAAATTTCTGCTTTTTAGCCCGAAAATAAAAATAATGTATACCTTTTGCCACAAAAAAAAAGAAATTTCTTCATTTTTGTCTCAAAATAAGAGGAGTTTCTGCATTTTTACCTCAAAATAAGTGAAATTTCTGCCTTTTTACCCAGAAATAAACGGAATTTCTGTCTTTTTGCCCCAAAATAAAAGGAATTTTTGAATTATGCCCTGAAATAAGTGATAGTTCTGCAATTTTTCCCTAAAATAAAAGAAATTTCTGCCTTTTTGCCACAAAATAAGGGCAATTTCTGTCTTTTTGCCCCAATATAAGGAAAACTTATGCCTTTTTGCCCCCAAATAAGGGGAATTTCAGCCTTTTTACCTCAAAATAAGGGGAATTTCTGCATTTTTGCCAAAAATATTAGGAATTTCTGCCTTTTTGCTCCAAAATAAGGAAAATTTCTGCCTTTTTTCCATGAAATAAGTGAAATTTCTGCAATTTTGCCCTAAAATAAGGGCAATTTCTGCAATTTTGCCCCAAAATAAGGGAAATTTCTGAAATTTTGCTCCAGAATAAGTGGAATTTCTGAGTTTGCCCAAAAATGTGGAGAATTTTTGTGTTTTAGCCTACACATATAGGGAATTTCTGCCTTTTTGCCCCACAATTAGGGGAATTTCTTCAATTTTGCTCCAAAATACGAGAATTTCTGCATTTTTGCCCGAAAATAAGGGGAATGTATACCTTTTGCCACAAAAAAATGGAAATTTCTTCATTTTTGCCCCAAAATAAGAGGAATTTCTGCATTTTTACCTCAAAATAAGTGAAATTTCTACCTTTTTACACAAAATAAACGGAATTTCTCTCTTTTTGCCCCAAAATAAAAGGAATTTTTGAATTATGCCCTGAAATAAGTGAAATTTCTGCAATTTTGACCCAAAATAAAGGAAATTTCTGCCTTTTTGACACAAAATAAAGGAAATTTCTGCATTTTTACCAAAAATATTAATAATTTCTGCCTTTTTGCCCCAAAATAAGGAAAATTTCTGCATTTTTCCCTGAAATAAGTGAAATTTCTGCAATTTTGCCACAAAATACGTGAAATTTCTGCAATTTTGCCCCAAAATAAGTAAAATTTCTGCAATTTTGCCCAAAAATAAGATAAATTTTTTGAATTTTGCCCCAAAATAAGTGTAATTTCTGAGTTTTGACCCAAAATAATAAGAATTTCTGTCTTTTTACCCCAACATATAGGGAATTTCTGCATTTTTGCCCCACAATTAGGAGAATTTCTGCAATTTTGCTCCAAAATACGGGGAACTTCTGCTTTTTAGCCCGAAAATAAGGGGAATGTATACCTTTTGCCACAAAAAAAGGGAAATTTCTTCATTTTTGCCCCAAAATAAGAGGAATTTCTGCCTTTTTAGCTCAAAATAAGTGAAATTTCTGCCTTTCTTATCCAAAAATAAATGGAATTTCTGTCTTTTTGCCCCAAAATAAAAGAAATTTTTGAATTATGCCCTGAAATAAATGAAATTTCTTCAATTTTGCCTCAAAATAAGGGAAATTTGTGACTTTTTGACACAAAATAAAGGGAATTTCTTCATTTTTGCCACAAAATATTAGGAATTTCTGACTTTTTGTCCCAAAATAAGAAAAATTTCTCTCTTTCTTTCCTGAAATAAAGGAAATTTCTGCAATTTTGCCCCAAAATAAGTGAAATTTCTGCAATTTTGCCCCAAAATAAGTGGAATTTCTGAGTTTTGCCCCAAAATAAGGAGAATTTCTGTCTTTTTGCCCCAACAAATAGAAAATTTCTCCCTTTTTGCCCCACAACTAGGGGAATTTCTGCAATTTTGCTCCAAAATACAGGGAATTTCTGCATTTTTCCCAAATATAAGGGTAATGTATACCTTTTGCCACAAAATGGAAATTTCTTCATTTTTGCCCCAAAATAATAGGAATTTCTGCCTTTTTACATCAAAATAAGTGAAATTTTTGCCTTTTTACCCAAAAATAAACGGAATTTCTGTCTTTTTGCCCCAAAATAAAAGGAATTTTTGAATTATGCCCTGAAATAAGTGATATTTCTGCAATTTTTTCCCAAAATAAAAGAAATTTCTGCCTTTTTGCCCCAAAATAAGGGAAATTTCTGCAATTTTGCTCCAAAATACGGGGAATTTCTGCCTTTTTGCGCGAAAATAAGAAGAATGCATACCTTTGTGCCATAAAAAGTGGAAATTTCTTCATTTTTGCTCCAAAATAAGGGGAATTTTTGCTTTTTTGCCTCTAAATAAGTGGAATTTCTGTCTATTTCCCCAAAAAGAGGGAATTTCTGTCTTGTTTGCCCCAAAATATGGAAATGTTCTGACTTATTACCCTTAAATAAGTGAAATTTCTGCAATTTTGCCCCAAAATAAGTTAAAATTCTGCCTTTTTGTCCCCAAATAAGAGGAATTTCAGTCTTTTTACCTCAAAATAAGGGGAATTTCTGCATTTTTGCCCCAAAATATGGGAAATTTCTGCCATTTTGCCCCAAAATAAGAAAAATTTCTGCAATTTTGTACCAAAATAAAAGAAATTTCTGCCTTTTTGCTCCAAAATAAGAAAATTTCATCTTTTTTTCTGAAATAAGTGAAATTTCTGCAATTTTGCCCCAAAATAAGTGAAATATCTGCAATTCTGCCCCAAAATAACGGAAATTTCTAGAATTTTGCCCCAAAATAAGTGAAATTTCTGAGTTTTGCCCCAAAATAAGGAGAATTCCTATCTTTTTGCCAAAACATATAGAGAATTTCTGCCTTTTTGCCCCACAATTAGGGGAATTTCTACAATTTTGCTCCAAAATACGGGGAATTTCTGACTTTTTGCCCGAAAATAAGAAGAATGCATACCATTTTGCCAAAAAAAGGAAATTACTTCATTTTTGCTCCAAAATAAGGGGAATTTCTGCTTTTTTGCCTCAAAATAAGAGGAATTTCTGTCTTTTTCCCCCAAAACAAAGGGAATTTCTGTCTTTTTTGCCCCAAATTAAGGAAAAATTCTGACTTATTACCCTGAAATAAGTGAAATTTCTGCAATTTTGCCCCAAAATAAAGGAAATTTCTGCCTTTTTGCCCCCCCAAAAAGGGAATTTCAGCCTTTTTACCTCAAAATAAAAAGATTTTTTGCATTTTTGCCACAAAATATTAGGAATTTCTGCCTCTTTGACCCAAAATAGGGAAAATTTCTTTCTTTTTTCCCTGAAATAAACGAAATTTCTGCAATTTTGCCCCAAAATAAGTGAAATTTCTGCAATTTTGCCCCAACATATAGGGAATTTCTGCCTTTTTGCCCCACAATTAGAGGAATTTCTGTAATTTTGCTCCAAAATACAAGGAATTTCTGCCTTTTTGCCCGCAAATAAGAAGAATGCATACCTTTTTTAGCTTAAAAAAAGGGAAATTTCTTCATTTTTGCTCCAAAATAAGGGGAATTTCTACATTTTTGCCTCTAAATAAGTGGAATTTTTTCTTTTTCCCTCAAAACAAAGAAAATTTCTGTCTTTTTTGCACCAAAATAAGGAAATTTCTGACTTATTACCCTGAAGTAAGTGAAATTTCTGCAATTTTGCCCCAAAATAAGGGAAATTTCTGCCTTTTTGCCCCCAAATAAAGGGAATTTCACATTTTTACCTCAAAATAAGGGGAATTTCTGAAGTTTTGCCACAAAATATAAGAATTTCTGCCTCTTTGCCCCAAAATAAGGAAAATATCTGCCTTTGTTCCCTGACATATGTGAAATTTCTGCAATTTTTCCCCAAAATAAGTGAAATTTCTGCAATTTTGCCCCTAAATAAGTGAAATTTTTTCAATTTTGCCCAAAAATAAGTGAAATTTCTGGAATTTTGCCCCAAAATAAGTGGAATTTCTGAGTTTTGTCCCAAAATAATGAGAATTTCTATCTTTTTGCTTAAACATATAGGAAATTTCTTCCTTTTTGCCCCACAATTAGGGGAATTTCCGCAATTTTGCTCCAAAATAAAAGGAATTTCTGCTTTTTTGCCTCAAAATAAGAGGAATTTCTGTCTTTTTCTCCCAAACAAAGGGAATATCTGTCTTTTTTGCCCCAAAATAAACAAAAATTCTGACTTATTACCCTGAAATAAGTAAAATTTCTGCAATTTTGCCCCAAAATAAGGAAAATTTCTGCCTTTTTGCACCCAAATAATGGGAATTTCAGCATTTTTCCCTCAAAATAATGGAAAATTCTGCATTTTTGCCCAAAATAAGTGAAATTTCTGCCTTTTTGCCCCAAAATAAGAGAAATTTCTGCAATTTTGTACCAAAATAAAAGAAATTTCTGCTTTTTGCCCCAAAATAAGAAAATTTCTGCTTTTTTTTCTGAAATAAGTGAAATTTCTGCAATTTTGCCCCAAAATAAGTGGAATTTCTGAATTTTGCCCCAAAATAAGGAGAATTTCTGTCTTTTTGCCCCATCATATAGGGAATTTCTGCATTTTTGCACCACAATTAGGGGAATTTCTGCAATTTTGCTCACAAATATGGGGAATTTCTGCATTTTGCCTATAAAATAAGAAGAATGCATACCTTTTTACCATAAAAAAGGGAAATTTCTACAATTTTGCTCCAAAATAAGGGAAATTTCTGCCTTTTTGCCCCCAAATAATGGGAATTTCAGCCTTTATACCTCAGAATAAGGAGAATTTCTGCATTTTTGCCCCAAAATATGGGAAATTTCTGCCTTTTTGCCCCAAAATAAGAAAAATTTCTGCAATTTTGTACCAAAATAAAAGAAATTTTTGCCTTTTTGCCCCAAAATAAGAAAATTTCTGCAATTTTGCCCCAAAATAATGGAAATTTCTGTTTTTTCCCCCCAAATAAAAGGAATTTCAGCCTTTTTACCTCAAAATAAGGGGAATTTCTGCAATTTTGCCACAAAATATTAGGAATTTCTGCCTTTTTGCCCCAAAATGAGGAAAATTTTTGCCTTCTTCCCTGAAATAAGTGAAATTTCTGCAATTTTGCTTCAAAATAAGGAAAATTTCTGCCTTTTTGCCCCCAAATAAGGGGAATTTCAGTCTTTTTACCTCAATATAAAGAGAATTTCTGCATTTTTGCCCCAAAATATGGGAAATTACTGCCTTTTTGCCCCAAAATAAGAAAAATTTCTGCAATTTTGTACCAAAATAAAAGAAATTTCTGCCTTTTTGACCCAAAATAGGAAAATTTCTCATTTTTTTCTGAAATAAGTGAAATTTCTGCAATTTTGCCCCAAAATAAGTGAAATTTCTGCAATTATGCCCCAAAACAAGGAAAATTTCTGGAATTTTGCCCCAAAATAAGTGGAATTTCTGAGTTTTGCCCCAACGTAAAGAGAATTTCTGTCTTTTTGCCCCAACATATAGGGAATTTCTGACTTTTTGCCCCACAATTAGGGGAATTTCTGCAATTTTGCTCCAAAATACGGGGAATTTCTGCCTTTTTCCCGAAAATAAGAAGAATGCATACCTTTGTGCCATAAAAAGTGGAAATTTCTTCATTTTTGCTCCAAAATAAGGGGAATTTCTGCTTTTTTGCCTCTAATTAAGTGGAATTTCTGTCTTTTTTCCCAAAAAGAGGTAATTTCTGTCTTGTTTGCCCCAAAATATGGAAAATTTCTGACTTATTACCCTTAAATAAGTGAAATTTCTGCAATTTTGCCCCAAAATAAGTGAAAATTCTGCCCGTTTGTCCTCAAATAAGGGGAATTTCAGCCTTTTTACCTCAAAATAAAGGGAATTTCTGCATTTTTGCCCCAAAATATGGGAAATTTCTTCCATTTTGCACCAAAATAAAAAAAATTTCTGCAATTTTGTACCAAAATAAAAGAAATTTCTGCCTTTTGCTCCAAAATAAGAAAATTTCAACTTTTTTTCTGAAATAAGTGAAATTTCTGCAATTTTGCCCGAAAATAAGAGAAAATTCTGGAATTTTGCCCCAAATTAAGTGGAATTTCTGAGTTTTGCCCCAAAATAAGAAGAATTTCTGTCTTTTTGCCCCAACATATAGGGAATTTCTGCCTTTTTGGCCCACAATTTGGGGAATTTCTGCAATTTTGCTCCAAAATACGAGGAATTTCTGCCTTTTTGCCCGCAAATAAGAAGAATGCATACCTTTTTGCCATAAAAAAAAGAAAATTTCTTCATTTTTGCTCCATATTAAGGGGAATTTCTGCTTTTTTGCCTCTAAATAAGTGGAATTTTTTCTTTTTCCCTCAAAACAAAGAAAATTTCTGCCTTTTTTGCACCAAAATAAGGAAATTTCTGACTTATTACCCTGAAGTAATTGAAATTTCTGCAATTTTGCCCCAAAATAAAGGGAAATGTCTTTTTTTTTGCCCCCAAATAAGGGGAATTTCACTCTTTTTACCTCAAAATAAGGGGAATTTCTGCAGTTTTGCCACAAAATATAAGAATTTCTGCTTTTTTGCCCCAAAATAAGGAAAATTTCTGCCTTTTTTCCCTGAAATATGTGAAATATCTGCAATTTTGCCCCAAAATAAGTGAAATTTCTGCAATTTTGCCCCAAAATAAGATAAATTTCTGGAATTTTGCCCCAAAATAAGTGGAATTTCTGAGTTTTGCACCAAAATAAGGCAAATTCCTGTCTTTTTGCCCCAACATATAGGGAATTTAATGCCTTTTTGCCCTACAATTAGATGAATTTCTGCAATTGTGCTCCAAAATACGGGGAATTTCTGCCTTTTTGCCCAAAAATAAGAAGAATGCATACCTTTTTGCCATAAAAAAAGGGAAATTGCTTCATTTTTGCTCCAAAATAAGGGGAATTTCTCCTTTTTTGCCTCTAAACAAGTGGAATTTCGGTTTTTTTCCCCCAAAACTAAGGGAATTTCTGTCTTTTTTGCCCCCAAAAAAAGGAAAATTTCTGACTTATTACCCTGAAATAAGTGAAATTTCTGCAATTTTGCCCCAAAATAAAGGAAATTTCTGCCATTTGAAGCCAAGTAAGAGGAATTTCAGACTTTTTACCTCAAAATAAGGGGAATTTCTGTATTTTTGCCACAAAATATGGGAAATTTTGTCTTTTTTGACAGAAAATAAAAAAAAATTCTGCAATTTTGTACCAAAATAATAGAAATTTCTGCCTTTTTGCCCCCAAATAATAAAATTTCTGCTTTTTTTTTCTGAAATAAGTGAAATTTCTGCAATTTTGCCCCAAAATAAGTGAAATTTCTGCAATTTTGCCCCAACATAAGTGAAATTTCTGGAATTTTGCCACAAAATAAGTGGAATTTCTAAGTTTTGCCCAAAAATAAGGAGAATTTCTATCTTTTTGCCCCAACATATAGGGAATTTCTGCCTTTTTGCCCCACAATTAGGGGAATTTCTGCAATTTTGCTCCAAAATAAGGGGAATTTCTGCTTTTTTGCCTCTAAATAAGTGGAATTTCTGTCTATTTCCCGTAAAACAAAGGAATTCCTGTCTTTTTGCCCCAAAATAAAGAAAATTTCTGACTTATTACCCTGAAATAAGTTAAATTTCTGCAATTTTGCCCCAAAATAAGGGAAATTTCTTCTTTTTTGCTCCCAAATAATGGGAATTTCAGCCTTTTTACCTCAAAAAAGAGGAATTTCTGCATTGTTGCCAAAAATAAGGGAAATTTCTGCCTTTTTGCCCCAAAATAAGAAAAATTTCTGCAATTTTGCACCAAAATAAAAGAAATTTCTGCCTTTTTGCCCAAAATAAGAAAATTTCTGCTTTTTTTTCTGTAATAAGTGAAATTTCTGCAATTTTTCCCCAAAATAAGTGAAATTTCTGCTATTTTGCCCCTAAATTAGGGAAATTTTTGGAATTTTCACCGAAAATAAGTGGAATTTCTGAGTTTTGCCCCAAAATAAGGAGAATTTCTGTATTTTTGCCCAAACATATAGGGAATTTCTGCCTTTTTACCCCACAATTAAGGGAATTTCTGCAATTTTGCTCCAAAATACAGGGAATTTCTGCCTTTTTGCCCGAAAATAAGAAGAATGCATAACTTTTTGCCATAAAAAAGAGAAATTTCTTTATTTTTGCTCCATATTAAGAAGAATATATGCTTTTTTGCCTCTAAATAAGTGGAATTTCTGTCTTTTTACTCAAAACAAAAGGAATTTCTGTCTTTTTTGCCCCAAAATAAGGAAAATTTCTGACATATTACCCTGAAATAAGTGAAATTTCTGCAATTTTGCCCCAAAATAAGGGAAAATTCTGCCTTTTTGCCCCCAAATAAGGGGAATTTCAGCCTTTTTACCTCAAAATAAGGGGAATTTCTGCAATTTTGCCACAAAATATTAGGAATTTCTGCCTTTTTGCCCCAAAATAAGGAAAATTTCTGCCTTTTTTTCCTGAAATAAGAGAAATTTTTGCAATTTTGCCACAAAATAAGGGAAATTTCTGCAATTTTGCCCCAAAATAAGGGAAATATCTGAAATTTTGCCCCAAAATAAGTGGAATTTCTGAGTTTTGCCCCAAAATAAGGAGAATTTCTTTTTTTGCCCTAACATTTAGGGAATTTCTGCCTTTTTGCCCCACAGTTAGGGGAATTTCTGCAATTTTGCTCCAAAATACGGGGAATTTCTGCCTTTTTGCCCGAAAATAAGAAAAATGCATACCTTTTTACCATAAAAAAATGAAATTTCTTTATTTTTGCTCCAAAATAAGGGGAATTTCTGCTTTTTTGTCTCTAAATAAGTGGAATTTCTATCTTTTTCCCCCAAAACAAAGGGAATTCCTGTATTTTTTGCCCCAAAATAAGGAAAATTTCTGACTTATTACCCTGAAATAAGTGAAATTTCTGCAATTTTGCCCCAAAATACTGGAAATTTCTGCCTTTTTGCCCCAAAATAAGGGGAATTTAAGCCTTTTTACCTCAAAATAAGGGGAATTTCTGCATTTTTGCCACAAAACATTAGGAATTTCTGCGTTTTTGCCCCAAAATAAGGAAAATTTCTGCCTTTTTTTCCTGAAATATGTGAAATTTTTGCAATTTTGCCCCAAAATAAGTGAAATTTCTGCAATTTTGCCCCAAAATAAGGGAAATTTCTGGAATTTTGCAACAAAATTAGTGGAATTTCTGAGTTTTGCCCCAAAATAAGGGGAATTTCTGTATTTTTGCCCCAACATATAGGGAATTTCTGCCTTTTTGCCCCACAATTAGGGGAATTTCTGCAATTTTGCTACAAAATATGGGGAATTTCTGCCTTTTTGCCCCAAAATAAGAAAAATTTCTGCAATTTTGTAGCAAAATAATAAAAATTTCTGCCTTTTTGCCCCCAAATAAGAAAATTTCAGCATTTTTTCTGAAATAAGTGAAATTTCTGCAATTTTGTTCCAAAATAAGTGAAATTTTTGCAATTTTGCCCCAAAATATGTGAAATTTCTGAAATTTTCCCCGAAAATAAGTGGAATTTTTGAGTTTTGCCCCAAAATAAGGAGAATTTCTGTTTTTTTGCCCCAACATATAGGGTATTTCTGCCTTTTTGCCCACATTTAGGGGAATTTCTGCAATTTTGCTCCAAAATAAGGGGAATTTCTGCTTTTTTGCCTCTAAATAAGTGGAATTTCTGTGTTTTTCCCCCAAAACAAAGGAATTTCTGTATTTTTTCCCAAAATAAGGAAAATTTCTGACTTATTACCCTGAAATAAGCGAAATTTCTGCAATTTTGCACCAAAATAAGGGAAATTTCTGCCTTTTTGCCCCCAAATAAGGGGAATTTCAGCCTTTTTACCTCAAAATAAGGGGAATTTCTGCATATTTGCCCCAAAATAAGAACAATTTCTGCAATTTTGTACCAAAATTAAAGAAATTTCTACCTTTTTGCCCCAAAATAAGAAAATTTCTGCTTTTTTTCCTGAAATAAGTGAAATTTCTGCAATTTTGCCCCAAAATAAGTAAAATTTTTGAGTTTTGCCTAAAAATAAGGAGAATTTCTGTCTTTTTGCCACAACATATACGGAATTTCTGCCTTTTTACCCCACAATTAGAGGAATTTCTGCAATTTTGCTCCAAAATACGGGGAATTTCTGCCTTTTTGCCCGAAAATAAGAAGAATGCATAACTTTTTGCCATAAAAAAGGGAAATTTCTTCATTTTTGCTCCATATTAAGGGGAATTTCTGCTTTTTTTCCTCTAAATAAGTGGAATTTCTGTCTTTTTCCCCAAAGACAAAAAGAATTTCTGTCTTTTTTGCCCAAAAATAAAAAAAATTTCTGACTTATTACCCTGAAATATGTGAAATTTCTGCAATTTTGCCCCAAAATAAGGGAAAATTCTGCCTTTTTGCCCCAAAATAAAAGGAATTTCTGCCTTTTTACCTCAAAATAAGGGGAATTTCTGCATTTTTGCCACAAAATATTAGGAATTTTAGAATTTTTGACCCAAAATAAGGAAAATTTCTGCTTTTTTTCCCTGAAATAAGTGAAATTTCTGCAATTTTGCCCCAAAATAAGTGAAATTTCTGCAATTTTGCTACAAAATAAAAGAAATTTCTGAAATTTTGCCCCAAAATAAGTGGAATTTCTGAGTTTTGACCCAAAATAAAGAGAATTTCTTCTTTTTGCCCTAACATATAGGGAATTTCTGCCTTTTTGCCCCACAATTAGAGGAATTTCTGCAATTTTGCTCCAAAATACGGGGAATTTCTGCCTTTTTGTCCGAAAATAAAAAGAATGCATACCATTTTGCCATAAAAAAAGGGAAATTTCTTCATTTTTGCTCCAAAATAAGGGGAATTTCTCCTTTTTGCCTCTAAATAAGTGGAATTTCTGTTTTTTTCCCCCAAAACAAAGGGAATTCCTGTCTTTTTTGCCCCAAAATAAAGAAAATTACTGACTTATTACCTACCCTAAAATAAGTGAAATTTCTGCAATTTTGCCCCAAAATAATGGAAATTTCTGCTTTTTTGCCCCTAAATATAGGGAATTTCAGCCTTTTTACCTCAAAATAAGGGGAATTTCTGCATTTTTGCCACAAAATATTAGGAATTTCTGTCTTTTTGCCCCAAAATAAGAAAATTTTCGGCCTTTTTTCCTTAAAATAAGTGAAATTTCTGCAATTTTGCCCAAAAATAAGTGAAATTTCTGCAATTTTGCCCCAAAATAAGATAAATTTCTGGAATTTTGCAACAAAATAAGTGGAATTTCTGAGTTTTGCCCCAAAATATGGAGAAATTCTGTCTTTTTACCCCAACATATAGGGAATATCTGCCTTTTTGCCCCTCAATTGGGGGAATTTCTGCAATTTTGCTACAAAATATGGGGAATATCTGCCTTTTTGCTCAAAAATAAAAAGAATGCATACATTTTTGCCATAAAAAAGAGAAATTTCTTCATTATTGCTCCAAAATAAGGGGAATTTCTGTTTTTTGCCGCTAAATAAGTGGAATTTCTGTCTTTTTCCTCCAAAACAAAGGGAATTTCTGTCTTTTTTGCCCCAAAATAAGGAAAAATTCTGACTTATTACCCTGACATAAGTGAAATTTCTCAATTTTGCCCCAAAATAAGGGAAATTTCTGCCTTTTTGCCCCCAAATAATAGGAATTTCAGCCTTTTTACCTCAAAAAAGGGGAATTTCTGCATTTTTGCCACAAAATATTAGGAATTTCTGCCTTTTTGCCAAAAATAAGGAATATTTCTGCCTTTTTTTCCTGAATTAAGTGAAATTTCTGCAATTTTGCTCCAAAATAAGTGAAAATTCTGCCTTTTTGCCCCCAAATAAGGGGAATTTCAGCCTTTTTACCTCAAAATAATGGGAATTTCTGCATTTTTGCCCCAAAATATGGGAAATTTCTGCCTTTTTTCCCAAAATAAGAAAAATTTCTGCAATTTTGTAGCAAAATAATAGAAATTTCTGCCTTTTTGCCCCCAAATAAGAAAATTTCTGCATTTTTTTCTGAAATAAGTGAAATTTCTGCTATTTTGCCCCAAAATAAGTGAAATTTCTGCAATTTTGCCCCAAAATATGTGAAATTTCTGAAATTTTCCCCGAAATAAGTGGATTTTTTGAGTTTTGGCCATAAATAAGTAGAATTTCTGTCTTTTTGCCCCAACATATAGGGAATTTCTCCTTTTGCCTACATTTAGGGGAATTTCTGCAATTTTGCAGCAAAATAAGGGGAATTTCTGTCTTTTTCCCCCAAAACAAATGAATTTCTGTATTTTTTTCCCAAAATAAGGAAAATTTCTGACTTATTACCCTGAAATAAGTGAAATTTCTGCAATTTTGCCCCAAAATAAGGGAAATTTCTGCCTTTTTGCCCCCAAATAAAGGGAATTTCAGCCTTTTTACCTCAAAATAAGGGGAATTTCTGCATTTTTACCCCAAAATATGGGAAATTTCTGCATTTTTGCCCCAAAATAAGAAAAATTTCTGCAATTTTGTACAAAAATAAAAAAAATTTCTGCCTTTTTGGCTCAAAATAAGAAAATTTCTGCTTTTTTTCCTGAAATAAGTGAAATTTTTGCAATTTTGCCCCAAAATAAGTGAAATATCTGAGTTTTGCCTTAAAATAAAGAGAATTTCTGTCTTTTTGCCACAACATATAGGGAATTTCAGCCTTTTTACCTAAAATAAAAGGAATTTCTGCATTTTTTATCCAAAATATGGGAAATTTCTGCCTTTTTGCCCCCAAATATGAAAATTTCTGCATTTTTTTTGAACTAAGTGAAATTTCTGCAATTTTGCCCCAAAATAAGTAAAATTTCTTCAATTTTGCCCAAAAATATGTGAAATTTCTGAAATTTTTTCCGAAAATAAGTGGAATTTCTGAGTTTTGCCCCAAAATAAGGAGAATTTCTGTCTTTTTGCACCAACATATAGGGAATTTCTGCTTTTTTGCCCCACAATTAGGGGAATTTCTGCAATTTTGCTCCAAAATAAGGGGAATTTCTGCATTTTTGCCTCTAAATAAGTGGAATTTCTGTCTTTTTCCCCCAAAACAAAGGGAATTTCTGTCTTTTTTGCCCCAAAATAAGGAAAATTTCTGACTTATTACCATTAAATAAGTGAAATTTCTGCAATTTTGCCCCAAAATAAGGGAAAATTCTGCCTTTTTGCCCCCAAATAAGGGGAATTTCAGCCTTTTTACCTCAAAATAATGGGAATTTCTGCATTTTTGCCACAAAATATTAGGAATTTCTGCCTTTTTGCCCCAAAATAACGAAAATTTCTGCCTTTTTTCCCTGAAATAAGTGAAATTTCTGCAATTTTGCCCCAAAATAAGTGAAATTTTTGCCTTTTTGCCCCCAAATAAGGGGAATTTCAGCCTTTTTACCTCAAAATAAGGGAAATTTCTTTATTTTTCCCCAAAATAAGGGAAATTTCTGGAATTTTGCCCCAAAATAAGGGAAATTTCTGAGTTTTGCCCAAAAATAAGGAGAATTTTTTTATTTTGCCCTAACATATAGGGAATTTCTGCCTTTTTGCCCTACATTTAGGGGAATTTATGCAATTTTGCCCCAAAATACGGGGAATTTCTGCCTTTTTGCCCGAAAATAAGAAGAATGCATACCTTTTTGCCATAAGAAAGAGAAATTTTTTTCATTTTTGCCCCGAAATAAGGAAAATTTCTGCTTTTTTTCCCTAAAATAAGTGAAATTTCTGCAATTTTGCCCCAAAATAAGTGAAATTTCTGCAATTTTGCCCCAAAATAAGAGAAATTTCTGGAATTTTGTACCAAAATAAGTGTAATTTCTGAGTTTTGCCCCAAAATAAGGAGAATTTCTGTCTTTTTGCCCCAACATATATGGAATTTCTGACTTTTTCCCCCACAATTAGGGGAATTTCTGCAATTATGCTTCAAAATATAAGTAATTTTTGCCTTTTTGCCCAAAAATAAAAAGAATGCATACATTTTTGCCATAAAAAAGGGAAATTTCTTCATTATTGCTTCAAAATAAAAGGAATTTCTGCATTTTTGCCGCTAAATAAGTGTTATTTCTGTATTTTTCCCCCAAAACAAAGGGAATTTTTGTATTTTTTGCCCCAAAATAAGGAAAATTTCTGAGTTATTACCCTGAAATATGTGAAATTTCTGCAATTTTGCCCCAAAATAAGGGAAATTTCTGCCTTTTTGCCCCCAAATAAGGGTAATTTCAGCCTTTTTACCTCAAAATAAGGGGAATTTCTGCATTTTTGCCAAAAAATATTAGAAATTACTGAATTTTGCCTAAAAATAAGGAAAATTTTTGCCTTTTTTCCCTTAAATAAGTGAAATTTCTGCAATTTTGTCCAAAAATAAGTGAAATTTCTGCCTTTTTGCCCCCAAATACGAAGAAATTCAGCCATTTTACCTCAAAATAAAAGAAATTTCTGCATTTTTGCCTCCAAATATGGGAAATTTCTGCCTTTTTGCCCCAAAATAAGAAAAATTTCTGCAATTTTGTACCAACATAATAGAAATTTCTGCCTTTTTGCCCCAAATAAGAAAATTTCTGCTTTTTTATCTGAAATAAGTGCAATTTCTGCAATTTTGCCCCAAAATAAGTGAAATTTCTGCAATTTTGCCCCAAAATAAGTGAAATTTCTGGACATTTGCCCAAAAATAAGTGGAATTTCTGAGTTTTGTTCCAAAATAAGGAGAATTTCTGTTTTTTGCCCCCAAATAAGGGGAATTTCGGCCTTTTTACCTCAAAATAAGGGGAATTTCTGCATTTTTGCCTAAAAATAAGGAAAATTTTTGACTTATTACCCGGAAATAAGTAAAATTTCTGCTATTTTGCCCCAAAATAAGGGAATTTTCTGCATTTTTGCCCCCAAATAAGCGGAATTTCGGCCTTTTTACCTCAAAATAAGGCGAATTTTTGTATTTTTGCCAGAAATAAGGAAAATTTCTGACTTATTACCCTGAAATAAGTGAAATTTCTGCAATTTTGCCCCAAAATAAGGGAAATTTCTGCCTTTTTGCCCCCAAATAATGGGAATTTCAGCCTTTTTACCTCAAACTAAGGGTAATTTCTGTATTTGCCAAAAATATTAGGAATTTCTGCCTTTTTGCCCCAAAATTAGGAAAATTTCTGCCTTATTTCCCTGAAATAAATGAAATTTCTGCCATTTTGACACAAAATAAGTGAAATTTCTGCAATTCTGCCCCAAAATAAGGGAAATTTCTGGAATTTTGCCACAAAATAAGTGGAATTTCTGAGTTTTGCCCCAAAATAAGGAGAATTTCTGTCTTTTTGCCACAACATATAGGGAATTTCTGCCTTTTTGCCCCACAATTAGGGAAATTTCTGCAATTTTGCTCCTAAATACGGGGAATTTCTGCATTTTTGCCCGAAAATAAGAAGAATGCATACCTTTTTGCCATAAAAAAGAAAATGTCTTCATTTTTGTTCCAAAAAAATGGGAATTTCTGCTTTTTTGCCTCTAAATAAGTGGAATTTCTGTCTTTTTCCCCCAAAACAAAGGGAATTACTGTCTTTTTTGCCCCAAAATAAAAAAAATTTCTGACTTATTACCCTGAAATAAGTGAAATTTCTGCAATTTTGCCCCAAAATAAAGGAAATTTCTGCATTTTTGCCCCCAAATAAGGGGAAATTCAGACTTTTTACCTCAAAATAAGCGTCATTTCTGCATTTTTACCACAAAATATTAGGAATTTCTGCCTTTTTGCCCCAAAATAAGAAAATTTCTGCTTATTTTCCCTGAAATAATTGAAATTTCTGCAATTTTGCCTCAAAATAAGTGAAATTTCTGCAATTTTGCCCGAAAGTAAGGGAAATTTCTAGAATTTTGCCCCAAAATAAGTGGAATTTTTGAGTATTGCCCCAAAATAAGAAGAATTTCTGTCTTTTTGCCCCAACATATAGGGAATTTTTGCCTTTTTGCCCCACAATTAGGGGAATTTCTGCAATTTTGCTCCAAAATACAGAGAATTTCTGCCTTTTTGCCCGAAAATAAGAAGAATGCATAACTTTTTACCATAAAAAAGGGAAATTTCTTCATTTTTGCTCCAAAATAAGAAGAATTTCTGCTTTTTTGCCTCTAAATAAGTGGAATTTCTGTCTTTTTCCCCAAAAAGAAACAGAATTTCTGTCTTTTTTGCCACAAAATAAGGAAAAATTCTGACTTATTACCCTAAGGTAAGTGAAATTTCTGCAATTTTGCCCCAAAATAAGAGAAATTTCTGCCTTTTTGCCCCCAAATAAGGGGAATTTAAGCCTTTTTACCTCAAAATAAGGGGAATTTCTGCATTTTTGCCAAAAAATATTATGAATTTCTCCCTTTTTGCCCCAAAATAAGGAAAATTTCTGCCTTTTATCTCTGAAATAAGTGAAATTTCTGCAATTTTGCCCCAAAATAAGTGAAATTTCTGCAATTTTGCCCATAAATAAGTGAAATTTCTTCAATTTTGCCCAAAAAAAGGATATTTCTGTAATTTTGCCCCAAAATAAGTGGAATTTCTGAGTTTTGCCTCAAAATAAGGAAATTTCTGTCTTTTTGCCCCAACATATAGAGTATTTCTGCTTTTACCCCACAATTAGGGGAATTTCTGAAATTTTGCTCAAAAATACGGAGAATTTCTGCCTTTTTGCCCGAAATTAAGAAGAATGCATATCTTTTTGCCATAAAAAAAAGAAATTTCTTTATTTTTGCTCCAAAATAATGGGAATTACTGCTTTTTTGCCTCTAAATAAGTGGAATTTCTGTCTTTTTCCCTCAAAACAAAGAGAATTACTGTCTTTTTTGCCCCAAAATAAAAAAAATTTCTGACTTATTACCCTGAAATAAGTGAAATTTTTGCAATTTTGCCCCAAAATAAGGGAAAATTCTGCCTTTTTTTCTCAAATAAAGGAAAATTCAGCTTTTTTACCTTAAAATAAGGGTAATTTCTGCATTTTTGCCAGAAAATATTAGGAATTTCTGCCTTTTTGCCCCAAAATAAGAAAATTTCTGCTTATTTTCCCTGGAACAAGTGAAATTTCTGGAATTTTGCCCCAAAATAAGTGAAATTTCTGCAATTTTGCGGCAAAGTAAGGGAAATTTCTGGAATTTTGCCCCCAAATAAGGGGTATTCCAGCCTTTTTACCTCAAAATAAGCAGAATTTCTGCATTTTTGCCACAAAATATTAGGAATTTCTGCCTTTTTGCCCCATAATAAGAAAATTTCTGCTTTTTTTTGAAATAAGTGAAATTTATGCAATTTTGCCCCAAAATAATTGAAATTTCTGCAATTTTGCCTCAAAATCATGGAAATTTCTAGAATTTTGCCCGAAAATAAGGTGAATTTCTGAGTTTTGCCCCAAAATAAGGAGAATTTCTGTCTTTTTGCCCCACATTTAGGGGAATTTCTGCAATTTTGCTTTAAAATTAGAGGAATTTCTGCCTTTTTGCCGGAAAATAAGAAGTATGCATAACTTTTTGCCATTAAAAAGGGAAATTTCTTCATTTTTGCTCCAGTATAAAGGGAATTTCTGCTTTTTTGCCTCTAAATAAGTGGAATTTCTGTCTTTTCTCCCTAAAACAAAGGGAATTTCTGTCTTTTTTGCCACCGAAATAAAGAAAATTTCTGACTTATTACCCTGAAATAAGTGAAATTTCTGCAATTTTTGCCCCCAAATAAATGGAATTTCAGCCTTTTTACCTCAAAATAAGGGGAATTTCTTCATTTTTGCCACAAAATATTAGGAATTTCTGCCTTTTGGCCCCAAAATAAGGAAATTTTCTGCCTTTTTTTTCTGAAATAAGTGAAATTTCTGTAATATTGCCCTAAAATAAGTGAAATTTCTGCAATTTTGCCCCAAAATAAGGGAAATTTCTGGAATTTTGCCCCAAAATAAGTGGAATTTCTGAGTTTTGCCCCAAAATAAGGAGAATTTCTGTCTTTTTGCAACAACATATAGGGAATTTCTGCCTTTTTGCCCCACAATTAGGGAAATTTCTGCAATTTTGCTCCTAAATACGGGGAATTTCTGCATTTTTGCCCGAAAATAAGAAGAATGCATACCTTTTTGCCATAAAAAAAGAAAATGTCTTCATTTTTGCTCCAAAAAAATTGGAATTTCTGCTTTTTTGCCTCTAAATAAGTGGAATTTCTCTCTTTTTCCCTCAAAACAAAGGGAATTACTGTCTTTTTTGCCCCAAAATAAAAAAAATTTCTGACTTATTACCCTGAAATAAGTGAAATTTCTGCAATTTTGCCCCAAAATAAAGGAAATTTCTGCATTTTTGCCCCCAAATAAGGGGAAATTCAGAATTTTTACCTCAAAATAAGCGTCATTTCTGCATTTTTACCACAAAATATTAGGAATTTCTGCCTTTTTGCCCCAAAATAAGAAAATTTCTGCTTATTTTCCCTGAAATAATTGAAATTTCTGCAATTTTGCACCAAAATAAGTGAAATTTCTGCAATTTTGCCCCAAAGTAAGGGAAATTTCTGGAATTTTGCCCAAAATAAGTGGAATTTTTGAGTATTGCCCCAAAATAAGAAGAATTTCTGTCTTTTTGCCCCAACATATAGGGAATTTTTGCCTTTTTGCCCCACAATTAGGGGAATTTCTGCAATTTTGCTCCAAAATACGGAGAATTTCTGCCTTTTTGCCCGAAAATAAAAAGAATGCATACCTTTTTACCATAAAAAAGGGAAATTTCTTCATTTTTGCTCCAAAATAAGGGGAATTTCTGCTTTTTTGCCTCTAAATAAGTGGAATTTCTGTCTTTCCTCCAAAAAGAAACAGAATTTCTGTCTTTTTTGCAACAAAATAAGGAAAAATTCTGACTTATTACCCTAAGGTAAGTGAAATTTCTGCAATTTTGCCCGAAAATAAGAGAAATTTCTGCCTTTTTGCCACCAAATAAGGGGAATTTCAGCCTTTTTACTACAAAATAAGAGGAATTTTTGCATTTTTGCCACTAAATATTAGGAATTTCTTCCTTTTTGCCCCAAAATAAAGAAAATTTCTGCCTTTTTTCCCTGAAATAAGTGAAATTTCTGGAATTTTGCCCCAAAATAAGGGAAATTTCTGTCCTTTTGCCCCCAAATAAGGGGAATTTCAGACTTTTTACCTCAAAATAAGGGGAATTTCTGCATTTTTGCCACTAAATATTAGGAATTTTTGCTTTTTTGCCCCAAAATAAGAAAATTTCTGCTTTTTTTCTGAAATAAGTGAAATTTCTGCAATTTTGCCCCAAAATAATTGAAATTTCTGCAATTTTGCCTCAAAATAATGGAAATTTCTGGAATTTTGCCCCAAAATAAGGTGAATTTCTGAGTTTTTCCCAAAAATAAGGAGAATTTCTGTCTTTTTGCCCCACAATTAGGGGAATTTCTGCAATTTTGCTTTAAATTACGAGGAATTTCTGCCTTTTTGCCCTAAAATAAGAAGAATGCATACCTTTTTGCCATTTATAAGGGAAATTTCCTCATTTTTGCTCCAGATAAAGGGGAATTTCTACTTTTTTGCCTCTAAATAAGTGGAATTTCTGTCTTTTTCCCCTAAAACAAAGGGAATTTCTGTCTTTTTTCCACAAAAATAAAGAAAATTTCTGAATTCTTACCCCTAAATAAGTGAAATTTCTGCAATTTTGCCCCAAAATAAGGGAAATTTCTGCCTTTTTGCCCCGAAATAAGGGGAATTTCAGCCTTCTTACCTCAAAATAAAAGGAATTTCTGATTTTTGCCACAAAATATTAGGAATTTCTGCCTTTTTGCCCCAAAATAATGTAATTTTCTGCTTTTTTTCCCTGAAATAAGTGAAATTTCTGCAATTTTTCCCCAAAATAAGTGAAATTTCTGCAATTTTGCCCCAAAATAATGGAAATTTATGGAATTTTGCCCCAAAATAAGTGGAATTTCTGAGTTTTGCCCCAAAATAAGGAGAATTTCTGTCTTTTTGCCCTAACGTATAGGGAATTTCTTTTTTTTTGCCCCACAATTAGGGGAATTTCTGCAATTTTGCTCCAAAATACGGGGAATTTCTAACTTTTTGCCTGAAAATAAGAGAATGCATACCTTTTTGCCATTAAAAAGGGAAATTTTTTCATTCTTGCTCCGAAATAAGGGGAATTTCTGCTTTTTTGCCTCTATATAAGTGGAATTTCTGTCTTTTTCCTTAAAAACAAAGAAAATTCTTGTATTTTTGCCCCAAAATAAGAAAAATTTCTGACTTATTACCCTGAAAAAGGTGAAATTTCTGAAATTTGGCCGCAAAAGAAGGGAAATTTCTGGAATTTTGCCCCAAAATAAGTGGATTTTCTGAGTTTTGCCCCAAAATAAAGAAAATTTCTGTCTTTTTGCCCCAACATATAGGGAATTTCTCCCTTTTTGCCCCACAATTAGGGGAATTTCTGCAATTTTGCTCAAAAATACGGGGAATTTCTGCCTTTTTGCCCGAAAATAAGAATAATGCATACCTTTTTGCCATCAAAAAAAGAAATTTCTTCATTTTTGCTCCAAAATAAGGGGAATTTCTGCTTTTTTGCCTCTAAATAAGTGGAATTTCTGTCTTTTCCCCCAAAACAAAGGGAATTCCTGTATTTTTGACCCAAAATAAGAAAAATTTTTGACTTATTACCCTGAAATAAGTGAAATTTCTGCAATTTTGCCCCAAAATAAGGGAAATTTCTGCCTTTTTGCCCCGAAATAAGGGGAATTTCAGCCTTCTTACCTCAAAATAAAAGGAATTTCTGATTTTTGCCACAAAATATTAGGAATTTCTGCCTTTTTGCCCCAAAATAATGTAATTTTCTGCTTTTTTTCCCTGAAATAAGTGAAATTTCTGCAATTTTTCCCCAAAATAAGTGAAATTTCTGCAATTTTGCCCCAAAATAATGGAAATTTATGGAATTTTGCCCCAAAATAAGTGGAATTTCTGAGTTTTGCCCCAAAATAAGGAGAATTTCTGTCTTTTTGCCCTAACGTATAGGGAATTTCTTTTTTTTTGCCCCACAATTAGGGGAATTTCTGCAATTTTGCTCCAAAATACGGGGAATTTCTAACTTTTTGCCTGAAAATAAGAGAATGCATACCTTTTTGCCATTAAAAAGGGAAATTTTTTCATTCTTGCTCCGAAATAAGGGGAATTTCTGCTTTTTTGCCTCTATATAAGTGGAATTTCTGTCTTTTTCCTTAAAAACAAAGAAAATTCTTGTATTTTTGCCCCAAAATAAGAAAAATTTCTGACTTATTACCCTGAAAAAGGTGAAATTTCTGAAATTTGGCCGCAAAAGAAGGGAAATTTCTGGAATTTTGCCCCAAAATAAGTGGATTTTCTGAGTTTTGCCCCAAAATAAAGAAAATTTCTGTCTTTTTGCCCCAACATATAGGGAATTTCTCACTTTTTGCCCCACAATTAGGGGAATTTCTGCAATTTTGCTCAAAAATACGGGGAATTTCTGCCTTTTTGCCCGAAAATAAGAATAATGCATACCTTTTTGCCATCAAAAAAAGAAATTTCTTCATTTTTGCTCTAAAATAAGGGGAATTTCTGCTTTTTTGCCTCTAAATAAGTGGAATTTCTGTCTTTTCCCCCAAAACAAAGGGAATTCCTGTATTTTTGACCCAAAATAAGAAAAATTTTTGACTTATTACCCTGAAATAAGTGAAATTTCTGCAATTTTGCCCCAAAATAAGGGAAATTTCTGCCTTTTTGCCCCCAAATAAGGGGAATTTCAACCTTTTTACTTCAAAATAAGGGGAATTTCTGCATTTTTGCCAGAAAATATTAGGAATTTCTGCCTTTTTGCCCCAAAATAAGAAAATTTCTGCTTTTTTTTCTCTGAAATAAGTGAAATTTCTGCAATTTTGCCCCAACATAAGTGAAATTTCTGCAATTTTGTCCCAAAATTAGGGAAATTTCTGAAATATTGTTCCAAAATAAGTGGATTTTCTGAGTTTTGCCCAAAAATAAAAAAAAATGTCTGTCTTTTTGCCCCAACATATAGGGAATTTCTGCCTTTTTGCCCCGCAATTAGGGGAATTTCTGCAATTTTGCTTCTAAATACGGGGAATTTCTTCCTTTTTGCCTGAAAATAAGAAGAATGCATACCTTTTAACCATAAAAAAGGAAAATGTCTTCATTTTTGCTCCAAAATAAGGGGAATTTCTGTTTTTGCCTCTAAATAAGTAGAATTTCTGTCTTTTTCCCCCAAAACAACGGAAATTTCTGTCTTTTTGCTGCAAAATAAGGAAAAATTCTGACTTATTACCCTGAAGTAAGTGAAATTTCTGCAATTTTTTTCCCCAACATAAGGGAAATTTCTGCTTTTTGCCCCCAAATAAAGGGAATTTAAGCCTTTTTACCTCAAAATAAAAGGAATTTATGCATTTTTGCCACAAAATATTATGAATTTTTGCTTTTTTGCCCCAAAATAAGGAAAATTTCTGCCTTTTTTCCCTGAAATAAGTGAAATTTCTACAATTTTGCCCCAAAATAAGTGAAATTTTTGCAATTTTGCCCAAAAATAAGTGAAATTTCTTCAATTTTGCCCAAAAAAAGGGAAATTTCTGGAATTTTTCCCCAAAATAAGTGGAATTTCTGAATTTTGCCCCAAAATAAGGAAATGAAATTTCTGTCTTTTTAGCCCAACATATAGAGTATTTCTGCTTTTGCCCCACAATTAGGGGAATGTCTGAAATTTTGCTCAAAAATACGGAAAATTTCTGCCTTTTTGCCCGAAATTAAGAAGAATGCAAATCTTTTTGCCATAAAAAACAGAAATTTCTTCATTTTTGCTCCACAATAATGGGAATTTCTACTTTTTTGCCTCTAAATAAGTGGAATTTCTGTCTTTTTCCCCCAAAACAAAGGGAATTACTGTCTTTTTTCCCCAAAATAAAAAAAAATTCTGACTTATTACCCTGAAATAAGTGAAATTTCTGCAATTTTGCCCAAAAATAAGGGAAATTTCTGCCTTTTTTTTCTCAAAAAATGGAAAAATCAGCTTTTTTACCTTAAAATAACGGTAATTTCTGCATTTTTGCCAGAAAATATTAGGAATTTCTGCCTTTTTGCCCAAAAATAAGAAAATTTCTGCTTATTTTCCCTGACATAATTGAAATTTCTGGAATTTTGCCCCAAAATTAGTGAAATTTCTGCAATTTTGCCGCAAAGTAATGGAAATTTCTGGAATTTTGCCCCCAAATAAGGGGAATTCCAGCCTTTTTACCTCAAAATAAGGGGAATTTCTGCATTTTTGCCACAAAATATTAGGAATTTCTGCCTTTTTGCCCCAAAATAAGAAAATTTCTGCTTTTTTGTGAAATAAGTGAAATTTATGCAATTTTGCCACAATATAATTGAAATTTCTGCAATTTTGCCTCAAAATAATGGAAATTTCTAGAATTTTGCCCCAAAATAAGGTGAATTTTTGAGTTTTGCCCCCAAAAAAGGAGAATTTCTGTCTTTTTGCCCCACAATTAGGGGAATTTCTGCAATTTTGCTTTAAAATAGAAGGAATTTCTGCCTTTTTGCCCGAAAATAAGAAGAATGCATACCTTTTTGCCATTAAAAAGGGAAATTTCTTCATTTTTGCTCCACAATAAAGGGAATTTCTGCTTTTTTGCCTCTAAATAAGTGGAATTTCTGTCTTTTTCCCCTATAACAAAGGGAATTTCTGTCATTTTTGCCAGAAAAATAAAGAAAATTTCTGACTTATTACCCTGAAATAAGTGAAATTTCTGCAATTTTTTCCCCAAAATAAGGGAAATTTCTGCATTTTTGCCCACAAATAAGGGGAATTTCAGCCTTTTTACCTCAAAATAAGGGGAATTTCTGCATTTTTGCCACAAAATATTAGGAATTTCTGCCTTTTTGCCCCAAAATAAGGAAAATTTATGCCTTTTTTCCCTGAAATAACAGAAATTTCTGCAATTTTGCCCCAAAATAAGTGAAATTTCTGCAATTTTGCCACAAAATAAGTGAAATTTCTTCAATTTTGCCCAAAAAAAGGGAAATTTCTGGAATTTTTCCACAATATAAGTGGACTTTCTGAGTTTTGCCCCAAAATAAGGAGAATTTCTGTCTTTTTGCCCCAACATATAGAGAATTTCTGCCTGTTTGCCCCACAATTAGGGGAATTTCTGAAATTTTGCTCCATATACGGGGAATTTCTGCCTTTTTGCCCAAAATTAAGAAGAATGCATATCTTTTTGCCATAAAAAGAGAAATTTCTTCATTTTTGCTCCAAAAAATGGAAATTTCTGCTTTTTTCCTCTAAATAAGTGGAATTTCTGTCTTTTTCCCCCAAAACAAAAAGAATTACTGTCTTTTTCGCCCCAAAGTAAAAAAAAAATTTCTGACTTATTACCCTGAAATAAGTGAAATTTCTGCAATTTTGCCCCAAAATAAAGGAAATTTCTGCCTTTTTGCCCCCAAATAAAAGGAAATTCAGACTTTTTACCTCAAAATAAGGGCCATTTCTTCATTTTTGCCACAAAATATTAGGAATTTCTGCCTTTTTGCCCAAAAATAAGAACATTTCTGCTTATTTTCCCTGAAATAAGTGAAATTTCTGCAATTTTGCCCCAAAATAAGTGAAATTTCTGCAATTTTGCCCCAAAGTAAGGGAAATTTCTGGAATTTTGACCCAAAATAAGTGGAATTTTTGAGTTTTGCCCCAAAATAAGAAGAATTTCTGTATTTTTGCCCCAACATATAGGGAATTTTTTTCCTTTTTGCCCCACAATTAGGGGAATTTCTAATATTTTGCTCCAAAATACGGAGAATTTCTGCCTTTTTGCCCGAAAATAAGAAGAAGACATACCTTTTTACTTTAAAAAAGGGAAATTTCTTCATTTTTGCTCCAAAATAAGGGGAATTTCTGCTTTTTTGCCTCTAAATAAGTGGAATTTCTGTCTTTTTCCCCAAAAACAAACAGAATTTCTGTCTTTTTTGCCCCAAAATAAGGAAAAATTCTGACTTATTACCATAAGGTAAGTGAAATTTCTGCAATTTTGCACCAAAATGAGTGAAATTTCTGGAATTTTGCCCCAAAATAAGGGAAATTTCTGCCTTTTTGCCCCTAAATAAGGGGAATTTCATCCTTATTACCTCAAAATAAGGGGAATTTCTGCATTTTTGCCACAAAATATTAGGAATTTCTGCTTTTTTGCACCAAAATATGAAAATTTCTGCTTTTTTCTGAAATAAGTGAAATTTCTGCAATTTTGCCCCAAAATAATTTAAATTTCTGCAATTTTGCCTCAAAATAATGGAAATTTCTAAAATTTTGCCCCAAAATAAGGTGAATTTCTGAGTTTTGCCCCAAAATAAGGAGAATTTCTGTCTTTTTGCCCCACAATTAGGGGAATTTCTGCAATTTTGCTTTAAAATACCAGGAATTTCTGCCTTTTTGCCCGAAAATAAGAAGAATGCATACCTTTTTGCCATTAAAAAGGGAAATTTCTTCATTTTTGCTCCAGAAAAAGGGGAATTTCTGCTTTTTTGCCTCTAAATAAGTGGAATTTCTGTCTTTTTCCCCTAAAACAAAAGAAATTTCTGTTATTTTTGCAACAAAAATAAAGAAAATTTCTGACTTATTACCCTTAAATAAGTGAAATTTCTGCAATTTTGCGCCAAAATAAAGAAAATTTCTGCCTTTTTGCCCCCAAATAAGGGGAATTTCAGCCTTTCTACCTCAAAATAAGGGGAATTTCTGCATATTTACCACAAAATATTAGGATTTTCTGCCTTTTTGCCCCAAAATAAGGTAATTTTCTGACTTTTTTCCCTGAAATAAGTGAAATTTCTGCAATTTTGCCCCAAAATAAGTGAAATTTCTGCAATTATGCCCCAAAATAAGGGAAATTTCTGGAATTTTGGCCCAAAATAAGTGGAATTTCTGAGTTTTGCCCCAAAATAAGGAGAATTTCTGTCTTTTTGCCCTAACGTATAGAGAATTTCTCCCTTTTTGCCCCACAATTAGGGGAATTTCTGAAATTTTTCTCCAAATTACGGGGAATTTCTGCCTTTTTGCCCGAAAATAAGAGAATGCATATCTTTTTGCCATTAAAAAGGGAAATTTCTTCATTTTTGCTCCAAAATAAAGGGAATTTTTGCTTTTTTGCCTCTAAATAAGTGGAATTTCTGTCTTTTTCCCCCAAAACAAAAGGAATTCCTGTATTTTTGCCCCAAAATAAGAAAAATTTCTGACTTATTACCCTGAAAAAGGTGAAATTTCTGCAATTTTGCTCCAAAATAAGAAAAATTTCTGGAATTTTGCCCCAAAATAAGTGGATTTTCTGAGTTTTGTCCCAAAATAAAGAAAATTTCTGTCTTTTTGCCCCAAAATATAGGGAATTTCTCCCTTTTTGCCCCATAATTAGGGGAATTTCTGCAATTTTGCTCCAAAATTCAGGGAATTTCTGCCTTTTTGCCCGAAAATAAGAAAAATGCATATCTTTTTGCCATAAAAAAGGGAAATGTCTTCATTTTTGCTCCAAAATAACGGGAATTTCTGCTTTTTTGCCTCTAAATAAGTGGAATTTCTGTCTTTTTCCCCAAAAACAAACAGAATTTCTGTCTTTTTTGCCCCAAAATAAGGAAAAATTCTGACTTATTACCGTAAGGTAAGTGAAATTTCTGCAATTTTGCTTCAAAATAAGAGAAATTTCTGCTTTATGCCCCCAAATAAGGGGAATTTCAGCCATTTTACTTCAAAATAAAAGGAATTTTTGCATTTTTGCCACAAAATATTAGGAATTTCTTCCTTTTTGCCCCAAAATAAAGAAAATTTCTGCCTTTTTTCCCTTAAATAAGTGAAATTTCTGCAATTTTGCCCCAAAATAAGTGAAATTTCTGGAATTTTGCCACAAAATAAGGGAAATTTCTGCCTTTTTGCCCCAAATAAGGGGAATTTCAGCCTTTTTACCTCAAATTAAGGGGAATTTCTGTATTTTTGCCACAAAATATTATGAATTTCTGCTTTTTTGCCCCAAAATAAGAAAATTTCTGCTTTTTTTCTTAAATAAGTGAAATTTCTGCAATTTTGCCCCAAAATAATTGAAATTTCTGCAATTTTGCCTCAAAATAATGGAAATTTCTGGAATTTTGCCCCAAAATAAGGAGAATTTCTGTCTTTTTGCCCCACAATTAGGGGAATTTCTGCAATTTTGCTTTAAAATAGTAGGAATTTCTGCCTTATTGCCAGAAAATAAGAAGAATGCATAACTTTTTGCCATTAAAAAGGGAAATTTCTTCATTTTTGCTCCAGAATAAAGGGAATTTCTGCTTTTTTGCCTCTAAATAAGTGGAATTTCTGTCTTTTTCACCTAAAACAAAAAGAATTTCTGTCTTTTTTGCCAGAAAAATAAAGAAAATTTCTGACTTATTACCCTGAAATAAGTGAAATATCTGCAATTTTGCCCCAAAATAAGGGAAAATTTTGCATTTTTGCCCCCAAATTAGGGGAATTTCAGCCTTTTTACCTCAAAATAAGGGGAATTTCTTCATTTTTGCCACAAAATATTAGGAATTTCTGCCTTTTTGCCCGAAAATAAGGAAATTATCTGCCTTTTTTTCTGAAATAAGTTAAATTTCTGCAATTTTGCCCCAAAATAAGTGAAATTTTTGCAATTTTACCCCAAAATAAGGGAAATTTCTGGAATTTTGCCCCAAAATAAGTGGAATTTCTGAGTTTTGCCCCAAAATAAGGAGAATTTCTGTCTTTTTGCCCCAACATATAGAAAATTTCTGCCTTTTTGCATCACAATTAGGGAAATTTCTGCAATATTGCTCCTAAATACGAGGAATTTCTGCCTTTTTGCCCGAAAATAAGAAGAATGCATACCTTTTTGCCATAAAAAAGGAAAATGTCTTCGTTTTTGCTCCAAAATAAGGGGAATTTCTGCTTTTTTGCCTCTAAATAAGTGGAATTTCTGTCTTTTTCTCCCAAAACAAAGGAAATTTCTGTCTTTTTTGCCGCAAAATAAGGAAAAATTCTGACTTATTACCCTGAAGTAAGTGAAATTTCTGCAATTTTTTTCCCCAAAATAAGGGAAATTTCTGCCTTTTTGCCCCCAAATAAGGGGAATTTAAGCCTTTTTACCTCAAAATAAGGGGAATTTCTGCATTTGTGCCACAAAATATTATGAATTTCTCCCTTTTTGCCCCAAAATAAGGAAAATTTCTGCCTTTTATCTCTGAAATAAGTGAAATTTCTGCAATTTTTCCCCAAAATATGTGAAATTTCTGCAATTTTGCCCATAAATAAGTGAAATTTCTTCAATTTTGCCCAAAAAAAAGGAAATTTCTGGAATTTTGCCCCAAAATAAGTGGAATTTCTGGGTTTTGCCTCAAAATATGGAAATTTCTGTCTTTTTGCCCCAACATATAGAGTATTTCTGCTTTTGCCCCACAATTAGGGGAATTTCTGCAATTTTGCTCAAAAATACGGGGAATTTCTGCCTTTTTCCCCGAAATTAAGAAGAATGCATATCTTTTTGCCATAAAAAAAAGAAATTTCTTTATTTTTGCTCCAAAATAATGGGATTTACTGCTTTTTTGCCTCTAAATAAGTGGAATTTCTGTCTATTTCCCCCAAAACAAAGAGAATTACTGTTTTTTTTGCCCCAAAATAAAAAAAATTTCTGACTTATTACCCTGAAATAAGTGAAATTTCTGCAATTTTGCCCCAAAATAAGGGAAAATTCTGCCTTTTTTTCTCAAATAAAGGAAAATTCAGCCTTTTTACCTTAAAATAAGGGTAATTTCTGCATTTTTGCCAGAAAATATTAGGAATTTCTGCTTTTTGCACCAAAATAAAAAAATTTCTGCTTATTTTCCCTGGAACAAGTGAAATTTCTGGAATTTTGCCCCCAAATAAGTGAAATTTCTGCAATTTTGCCGCAAAGTAAGGGAAATTTCTGGAATTTTGCACCCAAATAAGGGGAATTCCAGCCTTTTTATCTCAAAATAAGGGGAATTTTTGCATTTTTGCCACAAAATATTAGGAATTTCTGCCTTTTTGCCCCATAATAAGAAAATTTCCTCTTTTTTTTGAAATAAGTGAAATTTATGCAATTTTTCCCCAAAATAATTGAAATTTCTGCAATTTTGCCTCAAAATAATGGAAATTTCTAGAATTTTGCCCAAAAATAAGGTGAATTTCTGAGTTTTGCCCCAAAATAAGGAGAATTTCTGTCTTTTTGCCCCACAATTAGGGAAATTTCTGCAATTTTGCTTTAAAATTAGAGGAATTTCTGCCTTTTTGCCCGAAAATAAGAAGAATGCATACCTTTTTGCCATTAAAAAGGGAAATTTCTTCATTTTTGCTCCAGAATAAAGGGAATTTCTGCTATTTTGCCTCTAAATAAGTGGAATTTCTGTCTTTTTTCCCTAGAACAAAGGGAATTTCTGTCTTTTTTGCCACAAAAATAAAGAAAATTTCTGACTTATTACCCTGAAATAAGTGAAATTTCTGCAATTTTGCCCCAAAATAAGGGAAATTTCTGCATTTTTGCCCCCAAATATATGGAATTTCAGCCTTTTTACCTCAAAATAAGGGGAATTTCTTCATTTTTGCCACAAAATATTAGGAATTTCTGCCTATTGGCCCCAAAATAAGGAAATTTTCTGCCTTTTTTTTTCTGAAATAAGTGAAATTTCTGCAATATTGCCCTAAAATAAGTGAAATTTCTGCAATTTTGCCCCAAAATAAGGGAAATTTCTGGAATTTTGCCCCAAAATAAGTGGAATTTCTGAGTTTTGCCCCAAAATAAGGAGAATTTCTGTCTTTTTGCCACAACATATAGGGAATTTCTGCCTTTTTGCCCCACAATTAGGGAAATTTCTGCAATTTTGCTCCTAAATACGGGGAATTTCTGCATTTTTGCCTGAAAATAAGAAGAATGCATACCTTTTTGCCATAAAAAAAGAAAAGGTCTTCATTTTTGCTCCAAAAAAATGGGAATTTCTGCTTTTTTGCCTCTAAATAAGTGGAATTTCTGTCTTTTTCCCCCCAAAAAAAGGAAATTACTGTCTTTTTTGCCTCAAAATAAAAAAAAATTCTGACTTATTACCCTGAAATAAGTGAAATTTCTGCAATTTTGCCCCAAAATAAAGGAAATTTCTGCATTTTTGCCCCCATATAAGGGGAAATTCAGACTTTTTACCTCAAAATAAGCGTCATTTCTGCATTTTTGCCACAAAATATTAGGAATTTCTGCCTTTTTGCCCCAAAATAAGAAAATTTCTGCTTATTTTCCCTGAAATAATTGAAATTTCTGCAATTTTGCCTCAAAATAAGTGAAATTTCTGCAATTTTGGCCCAAAGTAAGGGAAATTTCTGGAATTTTGCCCCAAAATAAGTGGAATTTTTGAGTTTGGCCCCAAAATAAGAAGAATTTTTGTCTTTTTGCCCCAACATATAGGGAATTTTTGTCTTTTTGCCCCACAAGTAGGGGAATTTCTGCAATTTTGCTCCAAAATACGGAGAATTTCTGCTTTTTGCCCGAAAATAAGAAGAATGCATACCTTTTTACCATAAAAAAGGGAAAATTCTTCATTTTTGCTCCAAAATAAGGGGAATTTCTGCTTTTGCCTCTAAATAAGTGGAATTTCTGTCTTTTTCCCCAAAAACAAACAGAATTTCTGTCTTTTTTGCCCCAAAATAAGGAAAAATTCTGACTTATTACCGTAAGGTAAGTGAAATTTCTGCAATTTTGCCCCAAAATAAGAGAAATTTCTGCCTTTTTGCCCCCAAATAAGGGGAATTTCAGCCTTTTTACAACAAAATAAGAGGAATTTTTGCATTTTTGCCACAAAATATTAGGAATTTCTTACTTTTTGCCCAAAAATAAAGAAAATTTCTGCCTTTTTTCCCTGAAATAAGTTAAATTTCTGCAATTTTGCCCCAAAATAAGTGAAATTTCTGGAATTTTGCCCCAAAATAAGGAAAATTTCTGCCTTTTTGCCTCCAAATAAGGGGAATTTCAGCCTTATTACCTCAAAATAAGGGGAATTTCTGCATTTTTGCCACAAAATATTAGAAATTTCTGCTTTTTTGCCCCAAAATAAGAAAATTTCTGCTTTTTTTCTGAAATAAGTGAAATTTCTGCAATTTTGCCCCAAAATAATTGAAATTTCTGCAATTTTGCCTCAAAATAATGGAAATTTCTAGAATTTTGCCCCAAAATAAAGTGAATTTCTGAGTTTTGCCCCAAAATAAGGAGTATGTCTGTATTTTTGCCCCACAATTAGGGAAATTTCTGCAATTTTGCTTGAAAATACGACGAATTTCTGCCTTTTTGCCCGAAAATAAGAAGAATGCATACATTTTTGCCATTAAAAAAGGAAATTTCTTCATTTTTGCTCCAGAAAAAGGGGAATTTCTGCATATTTACCACAAAATATTAGGAATTTCTGCCTTTTTGCCCCAAAATAAGGTAATTTTCTGCCTCTTTTCCCTGAAATAAGTGAAATTTCTGAAATTTTGCCCCAAAATAAGTGAATTTTCTGCAATTTTGCCCCAAAATAAGGGAAATTTCTGGAATTTTGGCCCAAAATAAGTGGAATTTCTGAGTATTGCCCCAAAATAAGGGGAATTTCTGTCTTTTTGCCCTAACGTATAGGGAATTTCTCTTTTTTGCCCCACAAATAGGGGAATTTCTGAAATTTTGCTCCAAAATACGGGGAATTTCTGCCTTTTTTCCCGAAATAAGAGAATTCATACCTTTATGCCATTAAAAAGGGAAATTTCTTCATTTTTGCTCGAAAATAAGGGGAATTTCTGCTTTTTTGCCTCTAAATAAGTGGAATTTCTGTCTTTTTCCCTCAAAACAAAGGGAATTCCTGTATTTTTGCCCCAAAATAAGAAAAATTTCTGACTTATTACCCTGAAATAAGTGAAATTTCTGCAATTTTGCCCCAAAATAAAGGAAATTTCTGGAATTTTGCCCCAAAATAAGTGGATTTTCTGAGTTTTGCCCCAAAATAAAGAAAATTTCTCTCTTTTTGCCTCAAAATATAGGGAATTTCTCCCTTTTTGCCCCACAATTAGGGGAATTTCTGCAATTTTGCTCCAAAATACAAGGAATTTCTGCCTTTTTGCCCGAAAATAAGAAGATTGCATACCTTTTTGCCATAAAAAAGAAAAATGTCTTCATTTTTGCTCCAAAATAAGGGGAACTTCTGCTTTTTGCCTCTAAATATGTGGAATTTCTGTCTTTTCCCCCAAAACAAAGGAAATTTCTGTCTTTTTTGCCGCAAAATAAGGAAAAATTCTGACTTATTACCCTGAAGTAAGTGAAATTTCTGCAATTTTTTCCCTAAAATAAGGGAAATTTCTGCCTTTTTGCCTCCAAATAAGGGGAATTTCAGCCTTTTTACCTCAAAATAAGGGGAATTTCTGCATTTTTGCCACAAAATATTAGGAATTTCTGCCTTTTTGCCCCAAAATAAGGAAAATTTCTGTCTTTTTTTCCTGAAATAAGTGAAATTTCTGCAATTTTGCTCCAAATTACGTGAAATTTCTGCAATTTTGCCCCAATATACGTGAAATTTCTTCAATTTTGCCCAAAAAAAGGGAAATTTCTGGAATTTTTCCCCAATATAAGTGGAATTTCTGAGTTTTGCCCCAAAATAATGAGAATTTCTGTCTTTTTGCCCGAACATATAGAGAATTTCTGCCTTTTTGCCCCACAATTAGGGGAATTTCTGAAATTTTGCTCCATATACGGGGAATTTCTGACTTTTTGCCCAAAAGTAAGAAGAATGCATATCTTTTTGCCATAAAAAGGGAAATTTCTTCATTTTTGCTCCAAAATAATGGGTATTTCTGCTTTTTTGCCTCTAAATAAGTGGAATTTCTGTCTTTTTCCCCAAAAACAAAGGGAATTACTGTCTTTTTTGCCCCCCAAAAAAAATTTCTGACTTATTACCCTGAAATAAGTGAAATTTCTGCAATTTTGCCCCCAAAATAAAGGAAATTTCTGCCTTTTTGCCCCCATATAAGGAGAAATTCAGTCTTTTTACCTCAAAATAAGGGTCATTTCTGCATTTTTGCCACAAATTATTAGGAATTTCTGCCTTTTTGCCCCAAAATAAGAAAATTTCTGCTTATTTTCCCTGAAATAAGTGAAATTTCTGCAATTTTGCCCCAAAATAAGTGAAATTTCTGCAATTTTGCCCCAAAGTAAGGGAAGTTTTTGGAATTTTGCCCCAAAATAAGTGGAATTTTTGAGTTTTGCCCCAAAATAAGAAGAATTTCTGTCTTTTTGCCCCAACATATAGAGAATTTTTGCTTTTTGCCCCACAATTAGGGGAATTTCTGCAATTTTGCTCCAAAATACGGAGAATTTCTGCCTTTTTGCTTGAAAATAAGAAGAATGCATAACTTTTTACCATAAAAAAAGGAAATTTCTTCATTTTTGCTCCCAAATAAGGGGAATTTCTGCTTTTTTGCCTCTAAATAAGTGGAATTTCTGTCTTTTTTCACAAAAACAAACAGAATTTCTGTCTTTTTTGCCCCAAAATAAGGAAAAAATCTGACTTATTACCCTAAGGTAAGTGAAATTTCTTCAATTTTGCTTCAAAATAAGAGAAATTTCTGCCTTTTTGCCCCCAAATAAGGGGAATTTAAGCCTTTTTACTTCAAAATAAGAGGAATTTTTGCATTTTTCCCACAAAATATTAATAATTTCTTCCTTTTTGCCACAAAATATAGAAAATTTCTGCCTTTTTTCCCTGAAATAAGTGAAATTTCTGCAATTTTGCCCGAAAATAAGTGAAATTTCTGGAATTTTGCCCCAAAATAAGGGAAATTTCTGCCTTTTTGCCCCAAATAAGGGGAATTTCAGCCTTTTTACCTCAAAATAAGGGGAATTTCTGCATTTTTGCCACAAAATATTAGGAATTTCTGCTTTTTTGCCCCAAAATAAGAAAATTTCTGCTTTTTTTCTGAAATAAGTGAAATTTCTGCAATTTTGCCCCAAAATAATTGAAATTTCTGCAATTTTGCCTCAAAATAATGGAAATTTCTGGAATTTTGCCCCAAAATAAGGTGAATTTCTGAGTTTTGCCCCAAAATAAGGAGAATTTCTGTCTTTTGCCCCACAATTAGGGGAATTTCTGCAATTTTGCTTTAAAATACGAGGAAATTCTGCCTTTTTACCCTAAAATAAAAAGAATGCATACCTTTTTGCCATTTATAAGGGAAATTTCCTCATTTTTGCTCCAGAAAAAGGGGAATTTCTGCTTTTTTGCCTCTAAATGAGTGGAATTTCTGTCTTTTTCCCCTAAATCTAAAGGAATTTCTGTTATTTTTGACACAAAAATAAGGAAAAATTCTGACTTATTACCCTAAGGTAAGTGAAATTTCTGCAATTTTGCCCCAAAATAAGGGAAATTTCTGCCTTTGCCCCCAAATAAGGGGAATTTCAGCCTTTCTACCTCAAAATACAGGTAATTTCTGCATATTTACCACAAAATATTAGGAATTTCTGCCTTTTTGCCCCAAAATAAGGTAATTTTCTGCCTTTTTTCCCTGAAATAAGTTAAATTTCTGCAATTTTGCCCCAAAATAAGTGAAATTTCTGCAATTTTGCCTTAAAATAAGGGAAATTTCTAGAATTTTGGCCCAAAATAAGTGGAATTTCTGAGTTTTGCCCCAAAATAAGGAGAATTTCTGTCTTTTTGCCCTAACGTATAGGGATTTTCTCCCTTTTTGCCCCACAATTAGGGGAATTTCTGAAATTTTGCTCCAAAATACAGGGAATTTCTGCCTTTTTGCCCGAAAATAAGAGAATGCATACCTTTTTGCCATTAAAAAGGGAAATTTCTTCATTTTTGCTCCAAAATAAGGGGAATTACTGCTTTTTTGCCTCTAAATAAGTGGAATTTCTGTCTTTTTCCAAAAAAACAAACAGAATTTCTGTCTTTTTTGCCCCAAAATAAGGAAAAATTCTGACTTATTACCCTAAGGTAAGTGAAATTTCTTCAATTTTGCTTCAAAATAAGAGAAATTTCTGCCTTTTTGCCCCCAAATAAGGGGAATTTCAGCATTTTACTTCAAAATAAGAGGAATTTTTGCATTTTTGCCACAAAATATTAGGAATTTCTTCTTTTTTGCCACAAAATAAAGAAAATTTCTGCCTTTTTTCCATGAAATAAGTGAAATTTCTGCAATTTTGCCCCAAAATAAGTGAAATTTCTGGAATTTTGCCCCAAAATAAGGGAAATTTCTGCCTTTTTGTTCCAAATAAGGGGAATTTCAGCCGTTTTACCTCAAAATAAGGGGAATTTCTGCATTTTTGCCACAAAAATTAGGAATTTCTGCTTTTTTGCCCCAAAATGAGAAAATTTCTGCTTTTTTTCTGAAATAAGTGAAATTTCTGCAATTTTGCCCCAAAATAATTGAAATTTCTGCAATTTTGCCTCAAAATAATAAAAATTTCTGTAATTTTGCCCCAAAATAAGGTGAATTTCTGAGTTTTGCCCCAAAATAAGTAGAATTTCTGTCTTTTTGCCCCACAATTAGGGGAATTTCTGCAATTTTGCTTTAAAATACGAGGAAATTCTGCCTTTTTGCCCAAAAATAAGAAGAATGCATACCTTTTTGCCATTAAAAAGGGAAATTTCTTCATTTTTGCTCCAGAAAAAGGGGAATTTCTGCTTTTTTGCCTCTAAATAAGTGGAATTTTTGTCTTTTTCCCCTAAAACAAAAGGAATTTCTGTTATGTTTGCCACAAAAATAAAGAAAATTTCTTATTTATTACCCCTAAATTAGTGAAATTTCTGCAATTTTGCCCCAAAATAAGGGAAATTTCTGCCTTTTTGCCCCCAAATAAGGGGAATTTCAGCCTTTCTACCTAAAAATAAGGGGAATTTCTGCATATTTACCACAAAATACTACGAATTTCTGCCTTTTTGCCCCAAAATAAGGTAATTTTCTGCCTTTTTTCCCTGAAATAAGTGAAATTTCTGCAATTTTGCCCCAAAATAAGTGAAATTTCTGCAATTTTGCCATAAAATAAGGGAAATTTCTGGAATTTTGGCCCAAAATAAGTGGAATTTCTGAGTTTTGCCCCAAAATAAGGAGAATTTCTGTCTTTTTGCCCTAAAGTATAGGGAATTTCTCCCTTTTTGCCCCACAATTAGGGAAATTTCTGAAATTTTGCTCCAAAATACGGGGAATTTCTGCCTTTTTGCACGAGAATAAGAGAATGCATACCTTTTTGCCATTAAAAAGGGAAATTTCTTCATTTTTGCTCCAAAATAAGGGGAATTTCTGTTTTTATGTGTCTAAATAAGTGGAATTTCTGTCTTTTTCCCCCAAAACAAAGAGAATTTCTGTCTTTTTTGCCCCAAAATAAGAAAATTTCTGATTTATTACCTTGAAATAAGTGAAATTTCTGCAATTTTGCCCCAAAATAAAGAATATTTCTGCCTTTTTGCCCCCAAGTAAGAGGAATTTCAGCCTTTTTACCTCAAAATGAGGGGAATTTCTGCATTTTTGCCACAAAATATTAGGAATTTCTGCATTTTGCTCCAAAATAAGGAAAATTTCTGCCTTTTTCCCCTGAAATAAGTAAAATTTCTGCAATTTTGCTCCAAAATAAGTGAAATTTCTGCAATTTTGCCCCAAAATAAGGGAAATTTCTGGAATTTTGCCCCAAAATAAGTGGAATTTCTGAGTTTTGCCCCAAAATAAGGAGAATTTCTGTCTTTTTGCCCTAACATATAGGGAATTCTGCCTATTTGCCCCACATTTAGGGGAATTTCTGCAATTTTGCTCCAAAATACGGGAAATTTCTGCCTTTTTGAACAAAAATAAGAAGAATGCATACTTTTTTGCCATAAAAAAGGGAAATTTCTTCATTTTTGCTCCAAAATAAGGAGAATTTCTGCATTTTGCCTCTAAATATGTGGATTTTCTGTCTTTTTCCCCCAAAACAAAAGGAATTTCTGTCTTTTTGGCCCCAAAATAAAAAAAATTTCTGACTTATTACCCTGAAGTAAGTGAAAATTCTGCAATTTTGCCCCAAAATAAGGGAAATTTCTGCTTTTTTGCTCCCAAAAAAGGGAAATTTCAGACTTTTTACCTCAAAATAATGGGAATTTCTGCATTTTTGCCACAAAGTATTAGGAATTTTTGCCTTTTTGCCCCAAAAATTAGAAAAATTTCTGCCTTTTTTCCCTGAAATAAGTGAAATTTCTGCAATTTTGCCCAAAAATAAGTGAAATTTCTGCAATTTTCCCAAAAATATGGGAAATTTCTGCAATTTTGCCCCAAAATATGGGAAATTTCTGGAATTTTGCCCCAAAATAAGTGGAATTTCTGAGTTTTGCCTCAAAATAAGGAGAATTTCTGTCTTTTTGCCCTAACATATAGGGAATTTCTGCTTTTTGCCCCACAATTAGGGGAATTTCTGCAATTTTGCTCCAAAATACGGGGAATTTCTGCCTTTTTGCCCGAAAATAAGAAGAATGCATACCTTTTTGCCATAAAAAAGGGAAATTTCTTCATTTTTGCTCCAAAATAAGGAGAATTTCTGCTTATTTGCCTCTAAATAAGTGGAATTTCTGTCTTTTTTCCTCAAAACAAAGGGAATTTCTGTCTTTTTTGCCCCAAAATAAAGAAAAATTCTGACTTATTACCCTGAAGTAAGTGAAATTTCTGCAATTTTTCCCCAAAATATGGGAAATTTCTGCATTTTTGCCCCCAAATAAGAAAAATTTCAGCTATTTTACCTCAAAATAAGAGGAATTTCTACATTTTTGCCACAAAATATTAGGAATTTCTGCCTTTTTGTTCTGAAATAAGGAAAATTTCTTCTTTTTTCCATGAAATAAGTGAAATTTCTGCAATTTTGCAAAAAATAAGTGAAATTTCTGCAATTTTGCAAAAAATAAGTGAAATTTTGCAATTTTGCCCCAAAATAAGGGAAATTTCTGGAATTTTGCCCCAAAATAAGTGGAATTTCTGAGTTTTGCCCCAAAATAAGGAGAATTTCTGCTTTTTGCCCCACAATTAGGGGGATTTCTGCAATTTTGCTCCAAAATACGGGGAATTTCTGTTTTTTTGCCCGAAAATAAGGAGAATGCATACCTTTTTGCCATAAAAAAGGGAAATGTCTTCATTTTTGCTCCAAAATAAGGGGAATTTCTGCTTTTTTGCCTCTGAATAAGTGGAATTTCTGTCTTTTGGCCCCAAAATAAGAAAAATTTCTGCCTTTTTCCCTAAAATAAGTGAAATTTCTGCAATTTTGCCTCAAAATAAGTGAAATTTCTGCAATTTTGCCCCAAAATAAGGGAAATTTCTGGAATTTTGCCACAAAATAAGTGGAATTTCTGAGTTTGGCCTCAAAATAAGGAGAATTTCTGTCTTTTTGCCCTAACATATAGGGAATTTCTGCTTTTTGCCCCACAATTAGGGGAATTTCTGCAATTATGCTCTAAAATACGGGGATTTCTGCCTTTTTGCCCGAAAATAAGAAGAATGCATACCTTTTTGCCATAAAAAAGGGAAATTTCTTCATTTTTGCTCCAAAATAATGGGAATTTCTGCTTTTTTGCCTCTAAATAGGTGGAATGTCTGTATTTTTCCCCCAAAACAAAGGGAATTTTTGTCTTTTTTGCCCCAACATAAAGAAAAATTCTGACTTATTACCCTGAAGTAAGTGAAATTTCTTCAATTTTTCCCCAAAATATGGGAAATTTCTGCATTTTTGCCCCCAAATAAGAGGAATTTCAGCCTTTTTACCTCAAAATAAAGGGAATTTCTACATTTTTGCCACAAAATATTAGGAAGTTCTGCCTTTTTGCCCTGAAATAAGGAAAATTTCTGCCTTTTTTCCATGAAATAAGTGAAATTTCTGCAATTTTGCAAAAAATAAGTGAAATTTCTGCAATTTTGCCCAAAATTAAGGGAAATTTCTGCAATTATGCCCCAAAATAAGGGAAATTTCTGGAATTTTGCCCCAAAATAAGTGGAATTTCTTAGTTTTGCCCCAAAATAAGGAGAATTTCTGCTTTTTGCCCCACAATTAAGGGGATTTCTGCAATTTTGCTCCATATACGGGGAATATCTGCCTTTTTGTCCGAAAATAAGGAGAATGCATACTTTTTTGCCATAAAAAAGGGAAATGTCTTCATTTTTGCTCCAAAATAAGGGGAATTTCTGCTTTTTGCCTCTAAATAAGTGGAATTTCTGTCTTTTTCTTCCAAAACAAAGGTTATTCATATCTTTTTGCCCCAAAATAGGAAAAATTTCTGACTTATTATCCTTAAATAAGTGAAATTTCTGCAATTTTGCCCCAAAATAAGGGAAATTTCTGGATTTTTACCCCAAAATTTGTGGAATTTCTGAGTTTTGCCCCAAAATAAGGAGAATTTTTGTCTTTTGGCCCCAACATATAGGAAATTTCAGCCTTTTTGCCCCACAATTAAGGCAATTTCTGCAATTTTGCTCCAAATTACGGGGAATTTCTGCCTTTTTGCCCGAAAATAAGAAGAATGCATATATTTTTGCCATAAAAAAGGGAAATTTCTTCATTTTTGCTCCAAAATAAAGAAAATTTCTGCTTTTATGCGTCTAAATAAGTGGAATTTCTGTCTTTTTCCCCCAAAACAAAGAGAATTTCTGTCTTTTTTGCCCCAAAATCAGAAAATTTCTGATTTATTACCTTGAAATAAGTGAAATTTCTGCAATTTTGCCCCAAAATAAAGAAAATTTCTGCCTTTTTGCCCCCAAAAAAGGGGAAATTCAGCCTTTTTACCTCAAAATGAGGGGAATTTCTGCATTTTTGCCACAAAATACTAGGAATTTCTGCATTTTGCTCTAAAATAAGGAAAATTTCTGACTTTTTCCCCTGAAATAAGTGAAATTTCTGCAATTTTGCTCCAAAATAAGTGAAATTTCTGCAATTTTGCCCCAAAATAAGGGAAATTTCTGGAATTTTGCCCTAAAATAAGTGTAATTTCTGAGTTTTGCCCCAAAATAAGGAGAATTTCTGTCTTTTTGCCCTAACATATAGGGAATTCTGCCTTTTTGCCCCACATTTAGGGGAATTTCTGCAATTTTGCTCCAAAATACAAGGAATTTCTGCCTTTTTGAACGAAAATAAGAAGAATGCATACCTTTTTGCCATAAAAAGGGAAATTTCTTCATTTTTGCTCCAAAATAAGAAGAATTTCTGCATTTTGCCTCTAAATAAGTGGAATTTCTGTCTTTTTCCCCCAAAACAAAGGGAATTTCTTTTTTTTTGCCCCAAAATAAAGAAAAATTCTGACTTACTACCCTGAAGTAAGTGAAATTTCTGCAATTTTGCCCCAAAATAAGGGAAATTTCTGAAATTTTGCCCCAAAATAAGTGGAATTTCTGAGTTTTGCCCCAAAATAAGGAGAATTTCTGCTTTTTGCCCCACAATTAGGGGGATTTCTGCAATTTTGCTCCAAAATACGGGGAATTTCTGCCTTTTTGCCCGAAAATAAGGAGAATGCATACCTTTTTGCCATAAAAAAGGGAAATGTCTTCATTTTTGCTCCAAAATAATGGGAATTTCTGCTTTTTTGCCTCTAAATAAGTGGAATTTCTGTCTTTTTCTTCCAAAACAAAGGTTATTCATATCTTTTTGCCCCAAAATGGGAAAAAAATTTCTTACTTATTATCCTTATATAAGTGAAATTTCTGCAATTTTGCCCCAAAATAAGGGAAATTTCTGGATTTTTGCCCCAAAATTTGTGGAATTTCTGAGTTTTGCCCCAAAATAAGGAGAATTTCTGTCTTTTGGCCCCAACATATAGGGAATATCAGCCTTTTTGCCCCACAATTAAGGCAATTTCTGCAATTTTGCTCCAAATTACGGGGAATTTCTGCCTTTTTGCCCGAAAATAAGAAGAATGCATATATTTTTGCCATAAAAAAGGGAAATTTCTTCATTTTTGCTCCAAAATAAAGAAAATTTCTGCTTTTATGTGTCTAAATAAGTGGAATTTCTGTCTTTTTCCCCCAAAACAAAGAGAATTTCTGTCTTTTTTTTCCCCAAAATAAGAAAATTTCTGATTTATTACCTTGAAATAAGTGAAATTTCTGCAATTTTGCCCCAAAATAAAGAAAATTTCTGCCTTTTTGCCCCCAAATAAGTGGAATTTCAGCCTTTTTACCTCAAAATGAGGGGAATTTCTGCATTTTTGCCACAAAATATTAGGAATTTCTGCATTTTGCTCCAAAATAAGGAAAATTTTTGCCTTTTTCCCCTGAAATAAGTGAAATTTCTGCAATTTTGCCCCAAAATAAGTGAAATTTCTGCAATTTTGCCCCAAAATAAGGGAAATTTCTGGAATTTTGCCCCAAAATAAGTGGAATTTCTGAGTTTTGCACCAAAATAAGGAGAATTTCTGTCTTTTTGCCCTAACATATAGGGAATTCTGCCTTTTTGCCCCACATTTAGGGGAATTTCTGCAATTTTGCTCCAAAATACAAGGAATTTCTGCCTTTTTGAACGAAAATAAGAAGAATGCATACCTTTTTGCCATAAAAAGGGAAATTTCTTCATTTTTGCTCCAAAATAAGGGGAATTTCTGCATTTTGCCTCTAAATAAGTGGAATTTCTGTCTTTTTCCCCCAAAACAAAGGGAATTTTTTTTTTTGCCCCAAAATAAAGAAAAATTCTGACTTATTACCCTGAAGTAAGTGAAATTTCTGAAATTTTTCCCCAAAATATGGGAAATTTCTGCATTTTTGCCCCCAAATAAGAGGAATTTCAGCCTTTTTACCTCAAAATAAGGGGAATTTCTACATTTTTGCCACAAAATATTAGGAATTTTTGCCTTTTTGCCCTGAAATAAGGAAAATTTCTGCCTTTTTTCCATGAAATAAGTGAAATTTCTGCAATTTTGCAAAAAATAAGTGAAATTTCTGCAATTTTGCCCAAAAATAAGGGAAATTTCTGCAATTTTGCCCCAAAATAAGGGAAATTTCTGGAATTTTGCCCAAAATAAGTGGAATTTCTGAGTTTTGCCCCAAAATAAGGAGAATTTCTGCTTTTTGCCCCACAATTAGGGGGATTTCTGCAATTTTGCTCCAAAATACGGGGAATTTCTGCCTTTTTGCACGAAAATAAGGAGAATGCATAACTTTTTGCCATAAAAAAGGGAAATGTCTTCATTTTTGCTCCAAAATAATGGGAATTTCTGCTTTTTTGCCTCTAAATAAGTGGAATTTCTGTCTTTTTCTTCCAAAACAAAGGTTATTCATATCTTTTTGCCCCAAAATGGGAAAAAATTTCTGACTTATTATTCTTAAATAAGTGAAATTTCTGCAATTTTGCCCCAAAATAAGGGAAATTTCTGGATTTTTGCCCCAAAATTTGTGGAATTTCTGAGTTTTGCCCCAAAAAAGGAGAATTTCTGTCTTTTGGCCCCAACATATAGGGAATATCAGCCTTTTTCCCCACAATTAAGGCAATTTCTGCAATTTTGCTCCAAATTACAGGGAATTTTTGCCTTTTTGCCCGAAAATAAGAAGAATGCATATATTTTTGCCATAAAAAAGGGAAATTTCTTCATTTTTGCTCCAAAATAAAGAAAATTTCTGCTTTTATGCGTCTAAATAAGTGGAATTTCTGTCTTTTTCCCCCAAAACAAAGAGAATTTCTGTCTTTTTTTGCCCCAAAATAAGAAAATTTCTGATTTATTACCTTGAAATAAGTAAAATTTCTGCAATTTTGCCCCAAAATAAAGAAAATTTCTGCCTTTTTGCCCCCAAATAGGGGGAATTTCAGCCTTTTTACCTCAAAATGTGGGGAATTTCTGCATTTTTGCCACAAAATATTAGGAATTTCTGCATTTTGCTCCAAAATAAGAAAAATTTCTGCCTTTTTCCCCTGAAATAAGTGAAATTTCTGCAATTTTGCCCCAAAATAAGTGAAATTTCTGCAATTTTGCCCCAAAATAAGTGAAATTTCTGCAATTTTGCCCCAAA
This sequence comes from Micromys minutus, assembly GCF_963924665.1. Lineage (NCBI taxonomy): Eukaryota > Metazoa > Chordata > Mammalia > Rodentia > Muridae > Micromys > Micromys minutus. The sequence continues at coordinate 785,489 of NW_027667674.1, read as the reverse complement.
ATAAGTGAAATTTCTGCAATTTTGCCCCAAAATAAGGGAAATTTCTGGAATTTTGCCCCAATATAAGTGGAATTTCTGAGTTTTGCCCCAAAATAAGGAGAATTTCTGTCTTTTTGCCCTAACATATAGGGAATTCTGCCTTTTTGCCCCACATTTAGGGGAATTTCTGCAATTTTGCTCCAAAATACGGGGAATTTCTTCCTTTTTGAACAAAAATAAGAAGAATGCATACCTTTTTGCCATAAAAAAGGGAAATTTCTTCATTTTTGCTCCAAAATAAGGGGAATTTCTGCATTTTGCCTCTAAATAAGTGGAATTTCTGTCTTTTTCCCCCAAAACAAAGGGAATTTCTGTCTTTTTTGCCCCAAAATAAAGAAAAATTCTGACTTATTACCCTGAAGTAAGTGAAATTTCTGCAATTTTTCTCCAAAATATGGGAAATTTCTGCATTTTTGCCCCCAAATAAGAAGAATTTCAGCCTTTTTACCTCAAAATAAGGGGAATTTCTACATTTTTGCCACAAAATATTAGGAATTTCTGTCTTTTTGCCCTGAACTAAGGAAAATTTCTGCCTTTTTTCCATGAAATAAGTGAAATTTCTGCAATTTTGCAAAAAATAAGTGAAATTTCTGCAATTTTGCCCAAAAATAAGGGAAATTTCTGCAATTTTGCCCCAAAATAAGGGAAATTTCTGGAATTTTGCCCCAAAATAAGTGGAATTTCTGAGTTTTGCCCCAAAATAAGGAGAATTTCTGCTTTTTGCCCCACAATTAGGGGGATTTCTGCAATTTTGCTCCAAAATACGGGGAATTTCTGCCTTTTTGCCCGAAAATAAGGAGAATGCATAACTTTTTGCCATAAAAAAGGGAAATGTCTTCATTTTTGCTCCAAAATAATGGGAATTTCTGCTTTTTTGCCTCTAAATAAGTGGAATTTCTGTCTTTTTCTTCCAAAACAAAGGTTATTCATATCTTTTTGCCCCAAAATGGGAAAAAATTTCTGACTTATTATCCTTAAATAAGTGAAATTTCTGCAATTTTGCCCCAAAATAAGGGAAATTTCTGGATTTTTGCCCCAAAATTTGTGGAATTTCTGAGTTTTGCCCCAAAATAAGGAGAATTTCTGTCTTTTGGCCCCAACATATAGGGAATATCAGCCTTTTTGCCCCACAATTAAGGCAATTTCTGCAATTTTGCTCCAAATTACGGGGAATTTCTGCCTTTTTGCCCGAAAATAAGAAGAATGCATATATTTTTGCCATAAAAAAGGGAAATTTCTTCATTTTTGCTCCAAAATAAAGAAAATTTCTGCTTTTATGTGTCTAAATAAGTGGAATTTCTGTCTTTTTCCCCCAAAACAAAGAGAATTTCTGTCTTTTTTTTCCCCAAAATAAGAAAATTTCTGATTTATTACCTTGAAATAAGTGAAATTTCTGCAATTTTGCCCCAAAATAAAGAAAATTTCTGCCTTTTTGCCCCCAAATAAGTGGAATTTCAGCCTTTTTACCTCAAAATGAGGGGAATTTCTGCATTTTTGCCACAAAATATTAGGAATTTCTGCATTTTGCTCCAAAATAAGGAAAATTTTTGCCTTTTTCCCCTGAAATAAGTGAAATTTCTGCAATTTTGCCCCAAAATAAGTGAAATTTCTGCAATTTTGCCCCAAAATAAGGGAAATTTCTGGAATTTTGCCCCAAAATAAGTGGAATTTCTGAGTTTTGCACCAAAATAAGGAGAATTTCTGTCTTTTTGCCCTAACATATAGGGAATTCTGCCTTTTTGCCCCACATTTAGGGGAATTTCTGCAATTTTGCTCCAAAATACAAGGAATTTCTGCCTTTTTGAACGAAAATAAGAAGAATGCATACCTTTTTGCCATAAAAAGGGAAATTTCTTCATTTTTGCTCCAAAATAAGGGGAATTTCTGCATTTTGCCTCTAAATAAGTGGAATTTCTGTCTTTTTCCCCCAAAACAAAGGGAATTTTTTTTTTTGCCCCAAAATAAAGAAAAATTCTGACTTATTACCCTGAAGTAAGTGAAATTTCTGAAATTTTTCCCCAAAATATGGGAAATTTCTGCATTTTTGCCCCCAAATAAGAGGAATTTCAGCCTTTTTACCTCAAAATAAGGGGAATTTCTACATTTTTGCCACAAAATATTAGGAATTTTTGCCTTTTTGCCCTGAAATAAGGAAAATTTCTGCCTTTTTTCCATGAAATAAGTGAAATTTCTGCAATTTTGCAAAAAATAAGTGAAATTTCTGCAATTTTGCCCAAAAATAAGGGAAATTTCTGCAATTTTGCCCCAAAATAAGGGAAATTTCTGGAATTTTGCCCAAAATAAGTGGAATTTCTGAGTTTTGCCCCAAAATAAGGAGAATTTCTGCTTTTTGCCCCACAATTAGGGGGATTTCTGCAATTTTGCTCCAAAATACGGGGAATTTCTGCCTTTTTGCACGAAAATAAGGAGAATGCATAACTTTTTGCCATAAAAAAGGGAAATGTCTTCATTTTTGCTCCAAAATAATGGGAATTTCTGCTTTTTTGCCTCTAAATAAGTGGAATTTCTGTCTTTTTCTTCCAAAACAAAGGTTATTCATATCTTTTTGCCCCAAAATGGGAAAAAATTTCTGACTTATTATTCTTAAATAAGTGAAATTTCTGCAATTTTGCCCCAAAATAAGGGAAATTTCTGGATTTTTGCCCCAAAATTTGTGGAATTTCTGAGTTTTGCCCCAAAAAAGGAGAATTTCTGTCTTTTGGCCCCAACATATAGGGAATATCAGCCTTTTTCCCCACAATTAAGGCAATTTCTGCAATTTTGCTCCAAATTACAGGGAATTTTTGCCTTTTTGCCCGAAAATAAGAAGAATGCATATATTTTTGCCATAAAAAAGGGAAATTTCTTCATTTTTGCTCCAAAATAAAGAAAATTTCTGCTTTTATGCGTCTAAATAAGTGGAATTTCTGTCTTTTTCCCCCAAAACAAAGAGAATTTCTGTCTTTTTTTGCCCCAAAATAAGAAAATTTCTGATTTATTACCTTGAAATAAGTAAAATTTCTGCAATTTTGCCCCAAAATAAAGAAAATTTCTGCCTTTTTGCCCCCAAATAGGGGGAATTTCAGCCTTTTTACCTCAAAATGTGGGGAATTTCTGCATTTTTGCCACAAAATATTAGGAATTTCTGCATTTTGCTCCAAAATAAGAAAAATTTCTGCCTTTTTCCCCTGAAATAAGTGAAATTTCTGCAATTTGCCCCAAAATAAGTGAAATTTCTGCAATTTTGCCCCAAAATAAGTGAAATTTCTGCAATTTTGCCCCAAAATAAGTGAAATTTCTGCAATTTTGCCCCAAAATAAGGGAAATTTCTGGAATTTTGCCCCAATATAAGTGGAATTTCTGAGTTTTGCCCCAAAATAAGGAGAATTTCTGTCTTTTTGCCCTAACATATAGGGAATTCTGCCTTTTTGCCCCACATTTAGGGGAATTTCTGCAATTTTGCTCCAAAATACGGGGAATTTCTTCCTTTTTGAACAAAAATAAGAAGAATGCATACCTTTTTGCCATAAAAAAGGGAAATTTCTTCATTTTTGCTCCAAAATAAGGGGAATTTCTGCATTTTGCCTCTAAATAAGTGGAATTTCTGTCTTTTTCCCCCAAAACAAAGGGAATTTCTGTCTTTTTTGCCCCAAAATAAAGAAAAATTCTGACTTATTACCCTGAAGTAAGTGAAATTTCTGCAATTTTTCTCCAAAATATGGGAAATTTCTGCATTTTTGCTTCCAAATAAGAGGAATTTCAGCCTTTTTACCTCAAAATAAGGGGAATTTCTACATTTTTGCCACAAAATATTAGGAATTTTTGTCTTTTTGCCCTGAACTAAGGAAAATTTCTGCCTTTTTTCCATGAAATAAGTGAAATTTCTGCAATTTTGCAAAAAATAAGTGAAATTTCTGCAATTTTGCCCAAAAATAAGGGAAATTTCTGCAATTTTGCCCTAAAATAAGGAAAATTTCTGGAATTTTGCCCCAACATAAGAGGAATTTCTGAGTTTTGCCCCAAAATAAGGAGAATTTCTGCTTTTTGCCCCACAAATAGCGGGATTTCTGCAATTTTGCTCCAAAACACGGGGAATTTCTGCCTTTTTGCCCGAAAATAAGGAGAATGCATACCTTTTTGCCATAAAAAAGGGAAATGTCTTCATTTTTGCTCCAAATAAGGGGAATTTTTGCTTTTTTGCCTCTAAATAAGTGGAATTTCTGTCTTTTTCTTCCAAAACAAAGGTTATTCATATCTTTTTGCCACAAAATAGGAAAAATTTCTGACATATTATCCGTAAATAAGTGAAATTTCTGCAATTTTGCCCCAAAATAAGGGAAATTTCTGGATTTTTGCCCCAAAATTTGTGGAATTTCTGAGTTTTGCCCCAAAATAAGGAGAATTTCTGTCTTTTGGCCCCAACATATAGGGAATATCAGCCTTTTTGCCCCACAATTAAGGCAATTTCTGCAATTTTGCTCCAAATTACGGGGAATTTTTGCCTTTTTGCCCGAAAATAAGAAGAATGCATATATTTTTGCCATAAAAAATGGAAATTTCTTCATTTTTGCTCCAAAATAAAGAAAATTTCTGCTTTTATGCGTCTAAATAAGTGGAATTTCTGTCTTTTTCCCCCAAAACAAAGAGAATTTCTGTCTTTTTTGCCCCAAAATAAGAAAATTTCTGATTTATTACCTTGAAATAAGTGAAATTTCTGCAATTTTGCCCCAAAATAAAGAAAATTTCTGCCTTTTTGCCCCAAAATAAGTGGAATTTTAGCCTTTTTACCTCAAAATGAGGGGAATTTCTGCATTTTTGCCACAAAATATTAGGAATTTCTGCATTTTGCTCCAAAATAAGGAAAATTTCTCTTTTTTTCCCCTGAAATAAGTGAAATTTCTGCAATTTTGCCCCCAAATAAGTGAAATTTCTGCAATTTTGCCCCAAAATAAGGGAAATTTCTGGAATTTTGCCCCAAAATAAGTGGAATTTCTGAGTTTTGCCCCAAAATAAGGAGAATTTCTGTCTTTTTGCCCTAACATATAGGGAATTCTGCCTTTTTGCCCCACATTTAGGGGAATTTCTGCAATTTTGCTCCAAAATACAAGGAATTTCTGCCTTTTTGAACGAAAATAAGAAGAATGCATACCTTTTTGCCATAAAAAGGGAAATTTCTTCATTTTTGCTCCAAAATAAGGGGAATTTCTGCATTTTGCCTCTAAATAAGTGGAATTTCTGTCTTTTTCCCCCAAAACAAAGGGAATTTTTTTTTTGCCCCAAAATAAAGAAAAATTCTGACTTATTACCCTGAAGTAAGTGAAATTTCTGAAATTTTTCCCCAAAATATGGGAAATTTCTGCATTTTTGCCCCCATATAAGAGGAATTTCAGCCTTTTTACCTCAAAATAAGGGGAATTTCTACATTTTTGCCACAAAATATTAGGAATTTTTGCCTTTTTGCCCTGAAATAAGGAAAATTTCTGCCTTTTTTCCATGAAATAAGTGAAATTTCTGCAATTTTGCAAAAAATAAGTGAAATTTCTGCAATTTTGCCCAAAAATAAGGGAAATTTCTGCAATTTTGCCCCAAAATAAGGGAAATTTCTGGAATTTTGCCCCAAAATAAGTGGAATTTCTGAGTTTTGCCCCAAAATAAGGAGAATTTCTGCTTTTTGCCCCACAATTAGGGGGATTTCTGCAATTTTGCTCCAAAATACGGGGAATTTCTGCCTTTTTGCCCGAAAATAAGGAGAATGCATAACTTTTTGCCATAAAAAAGGGAAATGTCTTCATTTTTGCTCCAAAATAATGGGAATTTCTGCTTTTTTGCCTCTAAATAAGTGGAATTTCTGTCTTTTTCTTCCAAAACAAAGGTTATTCATATCTTTTTGCCCCAAAATGGGAAAAAATTTCTGACTTATTATCCTTAAATAAGTGAAATTTCTGCAATTTTGCCCCAAAATAAGGGAAATTTCTGGATTTTTGCCCCAAAATTTGTGGAATTTCTGAGTTTTGCCCCAAAATAAGGAGAATTTCTGTCTTTTGGCCCCAACATATAGGGAATATCAGCCTTTTTGCCCCACAATTAAGGCAATTTCTGCAATTTTGCTCCAAATTACGGGGAATTTTCGCCTTTTTGCCCGAAAATAAGAAGAATGCATATATTTTTGCCATAAAAAAGGGAAATTTCTTCATTTTTGCTCCAAAATAAAGAAAATTTCTGCTTTTATGCGTCTAAATAAGTGGAATTTCTGTCTTTTTCCCCCAAAACAAAGAGAATTTCTGTCTTTTTTTGCCCCAAAATAAGAAAATTTCTGATTTATTACCTTGAAATAAGTGAAATTTCTGCAATTTTGCCCCAAAATAAAGAAAATTTCTGCCTTTTTGCCCCCAAATAAGGGGAATTTCAGCCTTTTTACCTCAAAATGAGAGGAATTTCTGCATTTTTGCCACAAAATATTAGGCATTTCTGCATTTTGCTCCAAAATAAGAAAAATTTCTGCCTTTTTCCCCTGAAATAAGTGAAATTTCTGCAATTTTGCCCCAAAATAAGTGAAATTTCTGCAATTTTGCCCAAAAATATAGGAAATTTCTGCAATTTTGCCCCAAGATAAGGGAAATTTCTGGAATTTTGCCCCAAAATAAGTGGAATTTCTGAGTTTTGCCTCAAAATAAGGAGAATTTCTGTCTTTTTGCCCTAACATATAGGGAATTTCTGCTTTTTGCCCCACAATTAGGGGAATTTCTGCAATTTTGCTCCAAAATACGGGGAATTTCTGCCTTTTTGCCCGAAAATAAGAAGAATGCATACCTTTTTGCCATAAAAAAGGGAAATTTCTTCATTTTTGCTCCAAAATAAGGGGAATTTCTGCATTTTGCCTCTAAATAAGTGGAATTTCTGTCTTTTTCCCCCAAAACAAAGGGAATTTCTGTCTTTTTTGCCCCAAAATAAAGAAAAATTCTGACTTATTACCCTGAAGTAAGTGAAATTTCTGCAATTTTTCCCCAAAATATGGGAAATTTCTGCATTTTTGCCCCCAAATAAGAGGAATTTCAGCCTTTTTACCTCAAAATAAGGGGAATTTCTACATTTTTGCCACAAAATATTAGGAATTTCTGTCTTTTAGCCCCGAAATAAGGAAAATTTCTGCCTTTTTTCCATGAAATAAGTGAAATTTCTGCAATTTTGCAAAAAATAAGTGAAATTTCTGCAATTTTGCCCAAAAATAAGGGAAATTTCTGCAATTTTGCCCCAAAATAAGGGAAATTTCTGGAATTTTGCCCCAAAATAAGTGGAATTTCTGAGTTTTGCCCCAAAATAAGGAGAATTTCTGCTTTTTGCCCCACAAATAGCGGGATTTCTGCAATTTTGCTCCAAAATATGGGGAATTTCTACCTTTTTGCCTGAAAATAAGGAGAATGCATACCTTTTTGCCATAAAAAAGGGAAATGTCTTCATTTTTGCTCCAAAATAAGGGGAATTTCTGCTTTTTTGCCTCTAAAGAAGTGGAATTTCTGTCTTTTTCTTCCAAAACAAAGGTTATTCACATCTTTTTGCCCAAAAATAGGAAAAATTTCTAACATATTATCCTTAAATAAGTGAAATTTCTGCAATTTTGCCCCAAAATAAGGGAAATTTCTGGATTTTTGCCCCAAAATTTGTGGAATTTCTGAGTTTTACCCCAAAATAAGGAGAATTTCTGTCTTTTGGCCCCAACATATAGGGAACTTCAGCCTTTTTGCCCCACAATTAAGGCAATTTCTGCAATTTTGCTCCAAATTACGTGGAATTTCTTCCTTTTTGCCCGAAAATAAGAAGAATGCATATATTTTTGCCATAAAAAAGGGAAATGTCTTCATTTTTGCTCCAAAATAAAGAAAATTTCTGCTTTTATGCGTCTAAATAAGTGGAATTTCTGTCTTTTTCCCCCAAAACAAAGAGAATTTCTGTCTTTTTTGCCCCAAAATAAGAAAATTTCTGATTTATTACCTTGAAATAAGTGAAATTTCTGCAATTTTGCCCCAAAATAAAGAAAATTTCTGCCTTTTTGCCCCCAAGTAAGGGGAATTTCAGCCTTTTTACCTCAAAATGAGGGGAATTTCTGCATTTTTGCCACAAAATATTAGGAATTTCTGCATTTTGCTCCAAAATAAGGAAAATTTCTGCCTTTTTCCCCTGAAATAAGTGAAATTTCTGCAATTTTGCCCCAAAATAAGTGAAATTTCTGCAATTTTGCCCCAAAATAAGGGAAATTAGTGGAATTTCTGAGTTTTGCCCCAAAATAAGGAGAATTTCTGTCTTTTTGCCCTAACATATAGGGAATTCTGCCTATTTGCCCCACATTTAGGGGAATTTCTGCAATTTTGCTCCAAAATACGGGGAATTTCTGCCTTTTTGAACAAAAATCAGAAGATTGCATACCTTTTTGCCATAAAAAAGGGAAATTTCTTCATTTTTGCTCCAAAATAATGGGAATTTCTGCATTTTTGCCACAAAATATTAGGAATTTCTGCCTTTCTGCCCCAAAAATTAGAAAAATTTCTGCCTTTTTTCCCTGAAATAAGTGAAATTTCTGCAATTTTGCCCAAAAATAAGTGAAATTTCTGCAATTTTGCCCAAAAATAAGGGAAATTTCTGCAATTTTGCCCCAAAATAAGGGAAATTTCTGGAATTTTGCCCCAAAATAAGTGGAATTTCTGAGTTTTGCCTCAAAATAAGGAGAATTTCTGTCTTTTTGCCCTAACATATAGGGAATTTCTGCTTTTTGCCCCACAATTAGAAGAATTTCTGCAATTTTGTTCCAAAATACGGGGAATTTCTGCCTTTTTGCCCGAAAATAAGAAGAATGCATACCTTTTTGCCATAAAAAAGGGAAATTTCTTCATTTTTGCTCTAAAATAAGGGGAATTTCTGCTTTTTTGCCCTAAATAAGTGGAATTTCTCTTTTTTTCCCCCAAAACAAAGGGAATTTCTCTCTTTTTTGCCCCAAAATAAAGAAAAATTCTGACTTATTACCCTGAAGTAAGTGAAATTTCTGCAATTTTTCCCCAAAATATGGGAAATTTCTGCATTTTTGCCCCCAAATAAGAGGAATTTCAGCTTTTTTACCTCAAAATAAGGGGAATTTCTACATTTTTGCCACAAAATATTAGGAATTTCTGCCTTTTTGCCCTGAAATAAGGAAAATTTCTGCCTTTTTTCCATGAAATAAGTGAAATTTCTGCAATTTTGCAAAAAATAAGTGAAATTTCTGCAATTTGCCCAAAAATAAGGGAAATTTCTGCAATTTTGCCCCAAAATAAGGGAAATTTCTGGAATTTTGCCCCAAAATAAGTGGAATTTCTGAGTTTTGCCCCAAAATAAGGAGAATTTCTGCTTTTTGCCCCACAATTAGGGGGATTTCTGCAATTTTGCTCCAAAATACGGGGAATTTCTGCCTTTTTGCCCGAAAATAAGGAGAATGCATAACTTTTTGCCATAAAAAAGTGAAATGTCTTCATTTTTGCTCCAAAATAAGGGGAATTTCTGCTTTTTTGCCTCTAAATAAGTGGAATTTCTGTCTTTTTCTTCCAAAACAAAGGTTATTCATATCTTTTTGCCCCAAAATAGGAAAAATTTCTGACTTATTATCCTTAAATAAGTGAAATTTCTGCAATTTTGCCCCAAAATAAGGGAAATTTCTGGATTTTTGCCCCAAAATTTGTGGAATTTCTGAGTTTTGCCCCAAAATAAGGAGAATTTCTGTCTTTTGGCCCCAACATATAGGGAATTTCAGCCTTTTTGCCCCACAATTAAGGCAATTTCTGCAATTTTGCTCCAAATTACGGGGAATTTCTGCCTTTTTGCCCGAAAATAAGAAGAATGCATATATTTTTGCCATAAAAAAGGGAAATGTCTTCATTTTTGCTCCAAAATAATGGGAATTTCTGCTTTTTTGCCTCTAAATAAGTGGAATTTCTGTCTTTTTCTTCCAAAAAAAGGTTATTCATATCTTTTTGCCCCAAAATGGGAAAAAATTTCTGACTTATTATCCTTAAATAAGTGAAATTTCTGAGATTTTGCCCCAAAATAAGGGAAATTTCTGGATTTTTGCCCCAAAATTTGTGGAATTTCTGAGTTTTGCCCCAAAAAAGGAGAATTTCTGTCTTTTGGCCCCAACATATAGGGAATATCAGCCTTTTTGCCCCACAATTAAGGCAATTTCTGCAATTTTGCTCCAAATTACAGGGAATTTTTGCCTTTTTGCCCGAAAATAAGAAGAATGCATATATTTTTGCCATAAAAAAGGGAAATTTTTTCATTTTTGCTCCAAAATAAAGAAAATTTCTGCTTTTATGCGTCTAAATAAGTGGAATTTCTGTATTTTTCCCCCAAAACAAAGAGAATTTCTGTCTTTTTTTGCCCCAAAATAAGAAAATTTCTGATTTATTACCTTGAAATAAGTGAAATTTCTGCAATTTTGCCCCAAAATAAAGAAAATTTCTGCCTTTTTGCCCCCAAATAAGGGGAATTTCAGCCTTTTTACCTCAAAATGAGGGGAATTTCTGCATTTTTGCCACAAAATATTAGGAATTTCTGCATTTTGCTCCAAAATAAGGAAAATTTCTGCCTTTTTCCCCTGAAATAAGTGAAATTTCTGCAATTTTGCCCAAAAATAAGTGAAATTTCTGCAATTTTGCCCCAAAATAAGTGAAATTTCTGCAATTTTGCCCCAAAATAAGTGAAATTTCTGCAATTTTGCCCCAAAATAAGGGAAATTTCTGGATTTTTGCCCCAAAATTTGTGGAATTTCTGAGTTTTGCCCCAAAATAAGGAGAATTTCTGTCTTTTTGCCCTAACATATAGGGAATTCTGCCTTTTTGCCCCACATTTAGGGGAATTTCTGCAGTTTTGCTCCAAAATACGGGGAATTTCTTCCTTTTTGAACAAAAATAAGAAGAATGCATACCTTTTTGCCATAAAAAAGGGAAATTTCTTCATTTTTGCTCCAAAATAAGGGGAATTTCTGCATTTTGCCTCTAAATAAGTGGAATTTCTGTCTTTTTCCCCCAAAACAAAGGGAATTTCTGTCTTTTTGCCCCAAAATAAAGAAAAATTCTGACTTATTACCCTGAAGTAAGTGAAATTTCTGCAATTTTTCTCCAAAATATGGGAAATTTCTGCATTTTTGCCCCCAAATAAGAAGAATTTCAGCCTTTTTACCTCAAAATAAGGGGAATTTCTACATTTTTGCCACAAAATATTAGGAATTTCTGTCTTTTTGCCCTGAACTAAGGAAAATTTCTGCCTTTTTTCCATGAAATAAGTGAAATTTCTGCAATTTTGCAAAAAATAAGTGAAATTTCTGCAATTTTGCCCAAAAATAAGGGAAATTTCTGCAATTTTGCCCCAAAATAAGGGAAATTTCTGGAATTTTGCCCCAAAATAAGTGGAATTTCTGAGTTTTGCCCCAAAATAAGGAGAATTTCTGCTTTTTGCCCCACAATTAGGGGGATTTCTGCAATTTTGCTCCAAAATACGGGGAATTTCTGCCTTTTTGCCCGAAAATAAGGAGAATGCATAACTTTTTGCCATAAAAAAGGGAAATGTCTTCATTTTTGCTCCAAAATAATGGGAATTTCTGCTTTTTTGCCTCTAAATAAGTGGAATTTCTGTCTTTTTCTTCCAAAACAAAGGTTATTCATATCTTTTTGCCCCAAAATGGGAAAAAATTTCTGACTTATTATCCTTAAATAAGTGAAATTTCTGCAATTTTGCCCCAAAATAAGGGAAATTTCTGGATTTTTGCCCCAAAATTTGTGGAATTTCTGAGTTTTGCCCCAAAATAAGGAGAATTTCTGTCTTTTGGCCCCAACATATAGGGAATATCAGCCTTTTTGCCCCACAATTAAGGCAATTTCTGCAATTTTGCTCCAAATTACGGGGAATTTTCACCTTTTTGCCCGAAAATAAGAAGAATGCATATATTTTTGCCATAAAAAGGGAAATTTCTTCATTTTTGCTCCAAAATAAAGAAAATTTCTGCTTTTATGCGTCTAAATAAGTGGAATTTCTGTCTTTTTCCCCCAAAACAAAGAGAATTTCTGTCTTTTTTTGCCCCAAAATAAGAAAATTTCTGATTTATTACCTTGAAATAAGTGAAATTTCTGCAATTTTGCCCCAAAATAAAGAAAATTTCTGCCTTTTTGCCCCCAAATAAGGGGAATTTCAGCCTTTTTACCTCAAAATGAGGGGAATTTCTGCATTTTTGCCACAAAATATTAGGAATTTCTGCATTTTGCTCCAAAATAAGGAAAATTTCTGCCTTTTTCCCCTGAAATAAGTGAAATTTCTGCAATTTTGCCCCAAAATAAGTGAAATTTCTGCAATTTTGCCCAAAAATATAGGAAATTTCTGCAATTTTGCCCCAAGATAAGGGAAATTTCTGGAATTTTGCCCCAAAATAAGTGGAATTTCTGAGTTTTGCCTCAAAATAAGGAGAATTTCTGTCTTTTTGCCCTAACATATAGGGAATTTCTGCTTTTTGCCCCACAATTAGGGGAATTTCTGCAATTTTGCTCCAAAATACGGGGAATTTCTGCCTTTTTGCCCGAAAATAAGAATAATGCATACCTTTTTGCCATAAAAAAGGGAAATTTCTTCATTTTTGCTCCAAAATAAGGGGAATTTCTGCATTTTGCCTCTAAATAAGTGGAATTTCTGTCTTTTTCCCCCAAAACAAAGGGAATTTCTGTCTTTTTTGCCCCAAAATAAAGAAAAATTCTGACTTATTACCCTGAAGTAAGTGAAATTTCTGCAATTTTTCCCCAAAATATGGGAAATTTCTGCATTTTTGCCCCCAAATAAGCGGAATTTCAGCCTTTTTACCTCAAAATAAGGGGAATTTCTACATTTTTGCCACAAAATATTAGGAATTTCTGTCTTTTTGCCCCGAAATAAGGAAAATTTCTGCCTTTTTTCCATGAAATAAGTGAAATTTCTGCAATTTTGCAAAAAATAAGTGAAATTTCTGCAATTTTGCCCAAAAATAAGGGAAATTTCTGCAATTTTGCCCCAAAATAAGGGAAATTTCTGGAATTTTGCCCCAAAATAAGTGGAATTTCTGAGTTTTGCCCCAAAATAAGGAGAATTTCTGCTTTTTGCCCCACAATTAGGGGGATTTCTGCAATTTTGCTCCAAAATACGGGGAATTTCTGCCTTTTTGCCCGAAAATAAGGAGAATGCATAACTTTTTGCCATAAAAAAGGGAAATGTCTTCATTTTTGCTCCAAAATAATGGGAATTTCTGCTTTTTTGCCTCTAAATAAGTGGAATTTCTGTCTTTTTCTTCCAAAACAAAGGTTATTCATATCTTTTTGCCCCAAAATGGGAAAAAATTTCTGACTTATTATCCTTAAATAAGTGAAATTTCTGCAATTTTGCCCCAAAATAAGGGAAATTTCTGGATTTTTGCCCCAAAATTTGTGGAATTTCTGAGTTTTGCCCCAAAATAAGGAGAATTTCTGTCTTTTGGCCCCAACATATAGGGAATATCAGCCTTTTTGCCCCACAATTAAGGCAATTTCTGCAATTTTGCTCCAAATTACGGGGAATTTTCGCCTTTTTGCCCGAAAATAAGAAGAATGCATATATTTTTGCCATAAAAAGGGAAATTTCTTCATTTTTGCTCCAAAATAAAGAAAATTTCTGCTTTTATGCGTCTAAATAAGTGGAATTTTTGTCTTTTTCCCCCAAAACAAAGAGAATTTCTGTCTTTTTTTGCCCCAAAATAAGAAAATTTCTGATTTATTACCTTGAAATAAGTGAAATTTCTGCAATTTTGCCCCAAAATAAAGAAAATTTCTGCCTTTTTGCCCCCAAATAAGGGGAATTTCAGCCTTTTTACCTCAAAATGAGGGGAATTTCTGCATTTTTGCCACAAAATATTAGGAATTTCTGCATTTTGCTCCAAAATAAGGAAAATTTCTGCCTTTTTCCCCTGAAATAAGTGAAATTTCTGCAATTTTGCCCCAAAATAAGTGAAATTTCTGCAATTTTGCCCAAAAATATAGGAAATTTCTGCAATTTTGCCCCAAGATAGGGGAAATTTCTGGAATTTTGCCCCAAAATAAGTGGAATTTCTGAGTTTTGCCTCAAAATAAGGAGAATTTCTGTCTTTTTGCCCTAACATATAGGGAATTTCTGCTTTTTGCCCCACAATTAGGGGAATTTCTGCAATTTTGCTCCAAAATACGGGGAATTTCTGCCTTTTTGCCCGAAAATAAGAATAATGCATACCTTTTTGCCATAAAAAAGGGAAATTTCTTCATTTTTGCTCCAAAATAAGGGGAATTTCTGCATTTTGCCTCTAAATAAGTGGAATTTCTGTCTTTTTCCCCCAAAACAAAGGGAATTTCTGTCTTTTTTGCCCCAAAATAAAGAAAAATTCTGACTTATTACCCTGAAGTAAGTGAAATTTCTGCAATTTTTCCCCAAAATATGGGAAATTTCTGCATTTTTGCCCCCAAATAAGAGGAATTTCAGCCTTTTTACCTCAAAATAAGGGGAATTTCTACATTTTTGCCACAAAATATTAGGAATTTCTGTCTTTTTGCCCCGAAATAAGGAAAATTTCTGCCTTTTTTCCATGAAATAAGTGAAATTTCTGCAATTTTGCAAAAAATAACTGAAATTTCTGCAATTTTGCCCAAAAATAAGGGAAATTTCTGCAATTTTGCCCCAAAATAAGGGAAATTTCTGGAATTTTGCCCCAAAATAAGTGGAATTTCTGAGTTTTGCCCCACAAATAGCGGGATTTCTGCAATTTTGCTCCAAAATATGGGGAATTTCTACCTTTTTGCCTGAAAATAAGGAGAATGCATACCTTTTTGCCATAAAAAAGGGAAATGTCTTCATTTTTGCTCCAAAATAAGGGGAATTTCTGCTTTTTTGCCTCTAAAGAAGTGGAATTTCTGTCTTTTTCTTCCAAAACAAAGGTTATTCACATCTTTTTGCCCAAAAATAGGAAAAATTTCTAACATATTATCCTTAAATAAGTGAAATTTCTGCAATTTTGCCCCAAAATAAGGGAAATTTCTGGATTTTTGCCCCAAAATTTGTGGAATTTCTGAGTTTTACCCCAAAATAAGGAGAATTTCTGTCTTTTGGCCCCAACATATAGGGAACTTCAGCCTTTTTGCCCCACAATTAAGGCAATTTCTGCAATTTTGCTCCAAATTACGTGGAATTTCTTCCTTTTTGCCCGAAAATAAGAAGAATGCATATATTTTTGCCATAAAAAGGGGAAATGTCTTCATTTTTGCTCCAAAATAAAGAAAATTTCTGCTTTTATGCGTCTAAATAAGTGGAATTTCTGTCTTTTTCCCCCAAAACAAAGAGAATTTCTGTCTTTTTTGCCCCAAAATAAGAAAATTTCTGATTTATTACCTTGAAATAAGTGAAATTTCTGCAATTTTGCCCCAAAATAAAGAAAATTTCTGCCTTTTTGCCCCCAAGTAAGGGGAATTTCAGCCTTTTTACCTCAAAATGAGGGGAATTTCTGCATTTTTGCCACAAAATATTAGGAATTTCTGCATTTTGCCCCAAAATAAGGAAAATTTCTGCCTTTTTCCCCTGAAATAAGTGAAATTTCTGCAATTTTGCCCCAAAATAAGTGAAATTTCTGCAATTTTGCCCCAAAATAAGGGAAATTAGTGGAATTTCTGAGTTTTGCCCCAAAATAAGGAGAATTTCTGTCTTTTTGCCCTAACATATAGGGAATTCTGCCTATTTGCCCCACATTTAGGGGAATTTCTGCAATTTTGCTCCAAAATACGGGGAATTTCTGCCTTTTTGAACAAAAATCAGAAGATTGCATACCTTTTTGCCATAAAAAAGGGAAATTTCTTCATTTTTGCTCCAAAATAATGGGAATTTCTGCATTTTTGCCACAAAATATTAGGAATTTCTGCCTTTCTGCCCCAAAAATTAGAAAAATTTCTGCCTTTTTTCCCTGAAATAAGTGAAATTTCTGCAATTTTGCCCAAAAATAAGTGAAATTTCTGCAATTTTGCCCAAAAATAAGGGAAATTTCTGCAATTTTGCCCCAAAATAAGGGAAATTTCTGGAATTTTGCCCCAAAATAAGTGGAATTTCTGAGTTTTGCCTCAAAATAAGGAGAATTTCTGTCTTTTTGCCCTAACATATAGGGAATTTCTGCTTTTTGCCCCACAATTAGAAGAATTTCTGCAATTTTGTTCCAAAATACGGGGAATTTCTGCCTTTTTGCCCGAAAATAAGAAGAATGCATACCTTTTTGCCATAAAAAGGGAAATTTCTTCATTTTTGCTCCAAAATAAGGGGAATTTCTGCTTTTTTGCCCTAAATAAGTGGAATTTCTCTTTTTTTCCCCCAAAACAAAGGGAATTTCTCTCTTTTTCGCCACAAAATAAAGAAAAATTCTGACTTATTACCCTGAAGTAAGTGAAATTTCTGCAATTTTTCCCCAAAATATGGGAAATTTCTGCATTTTTGCCCCCAAATAAGAGGAATTTCAGCTTTTTTACCTCAAAATAAGGGGAATTTCTACATTTTTGCCACAAAATATTAGGAATTTCTGCCTTTTTGCCCTGAAATAAGGAAAATTTCTGCCTTTTTTCCATGAAATAAGTGAAATTTCTGCAATTTTGCAAAAAATAAGTGAAATTTCTGCAATTTGCCCAAAAATAAGGGAAATTTCTGCAATTTTGCCCCAAAATAAGGGAAATTTCTGGAATTTTGCCCCAAAATAAGTGGAATTTCTGAGTTTTGCCCCAAAATAAGGAGAATTTCTGCTTTTTGCCCCACAATTAGGGGATTTCTGCAATTTTGCTCCAAAATACGGGGAATTTCTGCCTTTTTGCCCGAAAATAAGGAGAATGCATAACTTTTTGCCATAAAAAAGTGAAATGTCTTCATTTTTGCTCCAAAATAAGGGGAATTTCTGCTTTTTTGCCTCTAAATAAGTGGAATTTCTGTCTTTTTCTTCCAAAACAAAGGTTATTCATATCTTTTTGCCCCAAAATAGGAAAAATTTCTGACTTATTATCCTTAAATAAGTGAAATTTCTGCAATTTTGCCCCAAAATAAGGGAAATTTCTGGATTTTTGCCCCAAAATTTGTGGAATTTCTGAGTTTTGCCCCAAAATAAGGAGAATTTCTGTCTTTTGGCCCCAACATATAGGGAATTTCAGCCTTTTTGCCCCACAATTAAGGCAATTTCTGCAATTTTGCTCCAAATTACGGGGAATTTCTGCCTTTTTGCCCGAAAATAAGAAGAATGCATATATTTTTGCCATAAAAAAGGGAAATGTCTTCATTTTTGCTCCAAAATAATGGGAATTTCTGCTTTTTTGCCTCTAAATAAGTGGAATTTCTGTCTTTTTCTTCCAAAAAAAGGTTATTCATATCTTTTTGCCCCAAAATGGGAAAAAATTTCTGACTTATTATCCTTAAATAAGTGAAATTTCTGAGATTTTGCCCCAAAATAAGGGAAATTTCTGGATTTTTGCCCCAAAATTTGTGGAATTTCTGAGTTTTGCCCCAAAAAAGGAGAATTTCTGTCTTTTGGCCCCAACATATAGGGAATATCAGCCTTTTTGCCCCACAATTAAGGCAATTTCTGCAATTTTGCTCCAAATTACAGGGAATTTTTGCCTTTTTGCCCGAAAATAAGAAGAATGCATATATTTTTGCCATAAAAAAGGGAAATTTTTTCATTTTTGCTCCAAAATAAAGAAAATTTCTGCTTTTATGCGTCTAAATAAGTGGAATTTCTGTATTTTTCCCCCAAAACAAAGAGAATTTCTGTCTTTTTTTGCCCCAAAATAAGAAAATTTCTGATTTATTACCTTGAAATAAGTGAAATTTCTGCAATTTTGCCCCAAAATAAAGAAAATTTCTGCCTTTTTGCCCCCAAATAAGGGGAATTTCAGCCTTTTTACCTCAAAATGAGGGGAATTTCTGCATTTTTGCCACAAAATATTAGGAATTTCTGCATTTTGCTCCAAAATAAGGAAAATTTCTGCCTTTTTCCCCTGAAATAAGTGAAATTTCTGCAATTTTGCCCAAAAATAAGTGAAATTTCTGCAATTTTGCCCCAAAATAAGTGAAATTTCTGCAATTTTGCCCCAAAATAAGTGAAATTTCTGCAATTTTGCCCCAAAATAAGGGAAATTTCTGGATTTTTGCCCCAAAATTTGTGGAATTTCTGAGTTTTGCCCCAAAATAAGGAGAATTTCTGTCTTTTGGCCCCAACATATAGGGAATATCAGCCTTTTTGCCCCACAATTAAGGCAATTTCTGCAATTTTGCTCCAAATTACGGGGAATTTTCGCCTTTTTGCCCGAAAATAAGAAGAATGCATATATTTTTGCCATAAAAAGGGAAATTTCTTCATTTTTGCTCCAAAATAAAGAAAATTTCTGCTTTTATGCGTCTAAATAAGTGGAATTTCTGTCTTTTTCCCCCAAAACAAAGAGAATTTCTGTCTTTTTTTGCCCCAAAATAAGAAAATTTCTGATTTATTACCTTGAAATAAGTGAAATTTCTGCAATTTTGCCCCAAAATAAAGAAAATTTCTGCCTTTTTGCCCCCAAATAAGGGGAATTTCAGCCTTTTTACCTCAAAATGAGGGGAATTTCTGCATTTTTGCCACAAAATATTAGGAATTTCTGCATTTTGCTCCAAAATAAGGAAAATTTCTGCCTTTTTCCCCTGAAATAAGTGAAATTTCTGCAATTTTGCCCCAAAATAAGTGAAATTTCTGCAATTTTGCCCAAAAATATAGGAAATTTCTGCAATTTTGCCCCAAGATAAGGGAAATTTCTGGAATTTTGCCCCAAAATAAGTGGAATTTCTGAGTTTTGCCTCAAAATAAGGAGAATTTCTGTCTTTTTGCCCTAACATATAGGGAATTTCTGCTTTTTGCCCCACAATTAGGGGAATTTCTGCAATTTTGCTCCAAAATACGGGGAATTTCTGCCTTTTTGCCCGAAAATAAGAATAATGCATACCTTTTTGCCATAAAAAAGGGAAATTTCTTCATTTTTGCTCCAAAATAAGGGGAATTTCTGCATTTTGCCTCTAAATAAGTGGAATTTCTGTCTTTTTCCCCCAAAACAAAGGGAATTTCTGTCTTTTTTGCCCCAAAATAAAGAAAAATTCTGACTTATTACCCTGAAGTAAGTGAAATTTCTGCAATTTTTCCCCAAAATATGGGAAATTTCTGCATTTTTGCCCCCAAATAAGCGGAATTTCAGCCTTTTTACCTCAAAATAAGGGGAATTTCTACATTTTTGCCACAAAATATTAGGAATTTCTGTCTTTTTGCCCCGAAATAAGGAAAATTTCTGCCTTTTTTCCATGAAATAAGTGAAATTTCTGCAATTTTGCAAAAAATAAGTGAAATTTCTGCAATTTTGCCCAAAAATAAGGGAAATTTCTGCAATTTTGCCCCAAAATAAGGGAAATTTCTGGAATTTTGCCCCAAAATAAGTGGAATTTCTGAGTTTTGCCCCAAAATAAGGAGAATTTCTGCTTTTTGCCCCACAATTAGGGGGATTTCTGCAATTTTGCTCCAAAATACGGGGAATTTCTGCCTTTTTGCCCGAAAATAAGGAGAATGCATAACTTTTTGCCATAAAAAAGGGAAATGTCTTCATTTTTGCTCCAAAATAATGGGAATTTCTGCTTTTTTGCCTCTAAATAAGTGGAATTTCTGTCTTTTTCTTCCAAAACAAAGGTTATTCATATCTTTTTGCCCCAAAATGGGAAAAAATTTCTGACTTATTATCCTTAAATAAGTGAAATTTCTGCAATTTTGCCCCAAAATAAGGGAAATTTCTGGATTTTTGCCGCAAAATTTGTGGAATTTCTGAGTTTTGCCCCAAAATAAGGAGAATTTCTGTCTTTTGGCCCCAACATATAGGGAATATCAGCCTTTTTGCCCCACAATTAAGGCAATTTCTGCAATTTTGCTCCAAATTACGGGGAATTTTCGCCTTTTTGCCCGAAAATAAGAAGAATGCATATATTTTTGCCATAAAAAGGGAAATTTCTTCATTTTTGCTCCAAAATAAAGAAAATTTCTGCTTTTATGCGTCTAAATAAGTGGAATTTCTGTCTTTTTCCCCCAAAACAAAGAGAATTTCTGTCTTTTTTTGCCCCAAAATAAGAAAATTTCTGATTTATTACCTTGAAATAAGTGAAATTTCTGCAATTTTGCCCCAAAATAAAGAAAATTTCTGCCTTTTTGCCCCCAAATAAGGGGAATTTCAGCCTTTTTACCTCAAAATGAGGGGAATTTCTGCATTTTTGCCACAAAATATTAGGAATTTCTGCATTTTGCTCCAAAATAAGGAAAATTTCTGCCTTTTTCCCCTGAAATAAGTGAAATTTCTGCAATTTTGCCCCAAAATAAGTGAAATTTCTGCAATTTTGCCCAAAAATATAGGAAATTTCTGCAATTTTGCCCCAAGATAAGGGAAATTTCTGGAATTTTGCCCCAAAATAAGTGGAATTTCTGAGTTTTGCCTCAAAATAAGGAGAATTTCTGTCTTTTTGCCCTAACATATAGGGAATTTCTGCTTTTTGCCCCACAATTAGGGGAATTTCTGCAATTTTGCTCCAAAATACGGGGAATTTCTGCCTTTTTGCCCGAAAATAAGAATAATGCATACCTTTTTGCCATAAAAAAGGGAAATTTCTTCATTTTTGCTCCAAAATAAGGGGAATTTCTGCATTTTGCCTCTAAATAAGTGGAATTTCTGTCTTTTTCCCCCAAAACAAAGGGAATTTCTGTCTTTTTTGCCCCAAAATAAAGAAAAATTCTGACTTATTACCCTGAAGTAAGTGAAATTTCTGCAATTTTTCCCCAAAATATGGGAAATTTCTGCATTTTTGCCCCCAAATAAGCGGAATTTCAGCCTTTTTACCTCAAAATAAGGGGAATTTCTACATTTTTGCCACAAAATATTAGGAATTTCTGTCTTTTTGCCCCGAAATAAGGAAAATTTCTGCCTTTTTTCCATGAAATAAGTGAAATTTCTGCAATTTTGCAAAAAATAAGTGAAATTTCTGCAATTTTGCCCAAAAATAAGGGAAATTTCTGCAATTTTGCCCCAAAATAAGGGAAATTTCTGGAATTTTGCCCCAAAATAAGTGGAATTTCTGAGTTTTGCCCCAAAATAAGGAGAATTTCTGCTTTTTGCCCCACAATTAGGGGGATTTCTGCAATTTTGCTCCAAAATACGGGGAATTTCTGCCTTTTTGCCCGAAAATAAGGAGAATGCATAACTTTTTGCCATAAAAAAGGGAAATGTCTTCATTTTTGCTCCAAAATAATGGGAATTTCTGCTTTTTTGCCTCTAAATAAGTGGAATTTCTGTCTTTTTCTTCCAAAACAAAGGTTATTCATATCTTTTTGCCCCAAAATGGGAAAAAATTTCTGACTTATTATCCTTAAATAAGTGAAATTTCTGCAATTTTGCCCCAAAATAAGGGAAATTTCTGGATTTTTGCCCCAAAATTTGTGGAATTTCTGAGTTTTGCCCCAAAATAAGGAGAATTTCTGTCTTTTGGCCCCAACATATAGGGAATATCAGCCTTTTTGCCCCACAATTAAGGCAATTTCTGCAATTTTGCTCCAAATTACGGGGAATTTTCGCCTTTTTGCCCGAAAATAAGAAGAATGCATATATTTTTGCCATAAAAAGGGAAATTTCTTCATTTTTGCTCCAAAATAAAGAAAATTTCTGCTTTTATGCGTCTAAATAAGTGGAATTTCTGTCTTTTTCCCCCAAAACAAAGAGAATTTCTGTCTTTTTTTGCCCCAAAATAAGAAAATTTCTGATTTATTACCTTGAAATAAGTGAAATTTCTGCAATTTTGCCCCAAAATAAAGAAAATTTCTGCCTTTTTGCCCCCAAATAAGGGGAATTTCAGCCTTTTTACCTCAAAATGAGGGGAATTTCTGCATTTTTGCCACAAAATATTAGGAATTTCTGCATTTTGCTCCAAAATAAGGAAAATTTCTGCCTTTTTCCCCTGAAATAAGTGAAATTTCTGCAATTTTGCCCCAAAATAAGTGAAATTTCTGCAATTTTGCCCCAAAATATGGGAAATTAGTGGAATTTCTGAGTTTTGCCCCAAAATAAGGAGAATTTCTGTCTTTTTGCCCTAACATATAGGGAATTCTGCCTATTTGCCCCACATTTAGGGGAATTTCTGCAATTTTGCTCCAAAATACGGGGAATTTCTGCCTTTTTGCCCGAAAATAAGAATAATGCATACCTTTTTGCCATAAAAAAGGGAAATTTCTTCATTTTTGCTCCAAAATAAGGGGAATTTCTGCATTTTGCCTCTAAATATGTGGAATTTCTGTCTTTTTCCCCCAAAACAAAGGGAATTTCTCTCTTTTTGGACCCAAAATAAAAAAAATTTCTGACTTATTACCCTGAAGTAAGTGAAAATTCTGCAATTTTGCCCCAAAATAAGGGAAATTTCTGACTTTTTGCTCCCAAAAAAGGGGAATTTCAGATTTTTACCTCAAAATAATGGGAATTTCTGCATTTTTGCCACAAAATATTAGGAATTTCTGCCTTTTTGCCCCAAAAATTAGAAAAATTTCTGCCTTTTTTCCCTGAAATAAGTGAAATTTCTGCAATTTTGCCCAAAAATAAGTGAAATTTCTGCAATTTTGCCCAAAAATAAGGGAAATTTCTGCAATTTTGCCCCAAAATAAGGGAAATTTCTGGAATTTTGCCCCAAAATAAGTGGAATTTCTGAGTTTTGCCTCAAAATAAGGAGAATTTCTGTCTTTTTGCCCTAACATATAGGGAATTTCTGCTTTTTGCCCCACAATTAGAAGAATTTCTGCAATTTTGTTCCAAAATACGGGGAATTTCTGCCTTTTTGCCCGAAAATAAGAAGAATGCATACCTTTTTGCCATAAAAAAGGGAAATTTCTTCATTTTTGCTCCAAAATAAGGGGAATTTCTGCTTTTTTGCCCTAAATAAGTGGAATTTCTCTTTTTTTCCCCCAAAACAAAGGGAATTTCTCTCTTTTTCGCCCCAAAATAAAGAAAAATTCTGACTTATTACCCTGAAGTAAGTGAAATTTCTGCAATTTTTCCCCAAAATATGGGAAATTTCTGCATTTTTGCCCCCAAATAAGAGGAATTTCAGCTTTTTTACCTCAAAATAAGGGGAATTTCTACATTTTTGCCACAAAATATTAGGAATTTCTGCCTTTTTGCCCTGAAATAAGGAAAATTTCTGCCTTTTTTCCATGAAATAAGTGAAATTTCTGCAATTTTGCCCCCAAATAAGTGAAATTTCTGCAATTTTGCCCCAAAATAAGGGATATTTCTGCAATTTTGCCCCAAAATAAGGGAAATTTCTGGAATTTTGCCCCAAAATAAGTGGAATTTCTGAGTTTTGCCCCAAAATAAGGAGAATTTCTGCTTTTTGCCCCACAATTAGGGGGATTTCTGCAATTTTGCTCCAAAATAAGGGGAATTTCTGCCTTTTTGCCCGAAAATAAGGAGAATGCATAACTTTTTGCCATAAAAAAGTGAAATGTCTTCATTTTTGCTCCAAAATAAGGGGAATTTCTGCTTTTTTGCCTCTAAATAAGTGGAATTTCTGTCTTTTTCTTCCAAAACAAAGGTTATTCATATCTTTTTGCCCCAAAATAGGAAAAATTTCTGACTTATTATCCTTAAATAAGTGAAATTTCTGCAATTTTGCCCCAAAATAAGGGAAATTTCTGGATTTTTGCCCCAAAATTTGTGGAATTTCTGAGTTTTGCCCCAAAATAAGGAGAATTTCTGTCTTTTGGCCCCAACATATAGGGAATTTCAGCCTTTTTGCCCCACAATTAAGGCAATTTCTGCAATTTTGCTCCAAATTACGGGGAATTTATGCCTTTTTGCCCGAAAATAAGAAGAATGCATATATTTTTGCCATAAAAAAGGGAAATGTCTTCATTTTTGCTCCAAAATAATGGGAATTTCTGCTTTTTTGCCTCTAAATAAGTGGAATTTCTGTCTTTTTCTTCCAAAACAAAGGTTATTCATATCTTTTTGCCCCAAAATGGGAAAAAATTTCTGACTTATTATCCTTAAATAAGTGAAATTTCTGAGATTTTGCCCCAAAATAAGGGAAATTTCTGGATTTTTGCCCCAAAATTTGTGGAATTTCTGAGTTTTGCCCCAAAAAAGGAGAATTTCTGTCTTTTGGCCCCAACATATAGGGAATATCAGCCTTTTTGCCCCACAATTAAGGCAATTTCTGCAATTTTGCTCCAAATTACAGGGAATTTTTGCCTTTTTGCCCGAAAATAACAAGAATGCATATATTTTTGCCATAAAAAAGGGAAATTTCTTCATTTTTGCTCCAAAATAAAGAAAATTTCTGCTTTTATGCGTCTAAATAAGTGGAATTTCTGTCTTTTTCCCCCAAAACAAAGAGAATTTCTGTCTTTTTTTGCCCCAAAATAAGAAAATTTCTGATTTATTACCTTGAAATAAGTGAAATTTCTGCAATTTTGCCACAAGATAAAGAAAATTTCTGCCTTTTTGCCCCCAAATAAGGGGAATTTCAGCCTTTTTACCTCAAAATGAGGGGAATTTCTGCATTTTTGCCACAAAATATTAGGAATTTCTGCATTTTGCTCCAAAATAAGGAAAATTTCTGCCTTTTTCCCCTGAAATAAGTGAAATTTCTGCAATTTTGCCCAAATAAGTGAAATTTCTGCAATTTTGCCCCAAAATAAGTGAAATTTCTGCAATTTTGCCCCAAAATAAGTGAAATTTCTGCAATTTTGCCCCAAAATAAGGGAAATTTCTGGAATTTTGCCCCAATATAAGTGGAATTTCTGAGTTTTGCCCCAAAATAAGGAGAATTTCTGTCTTTTTGCCCTAACATATAGGGAATTCTGCCTTTTTGCCCCACATTTAGGGGAATTTCTGCAATTTTGCTCCAAAATACGGGGAATTTCTTCCTTTTTGAACAAAAATAAGAAGAATGCATACCTTTTTGCCATAAAAAAGGGAAATTTCTTCATTTTTGCTCCAAAATAAGGGGAATTTCTGCATTTTGCCTCTAAATAAGTGGAATTTCTGTCTTTTTCCCCCAAAACAAAGGGAATTTCTGTCTTTTTTGCCCCAAAATAAAGAAAAATTCTGACTTATTACCCTGAAGTAAGTGAAATATCTGCAATTTTTCTCCAAAATATGGGAAATTTCTGCATTTTTGCCCCCAAATAAGAGGAATTTCAGCCTTTTTACCTCAAAATAAGGGGAATTTCTACATTTTTGCCACAAAATATTAGGAATTTCTGTCTTTTTGCCCTGAACTAAGGAAAATTTCTGCCTTTTTTCCATGAAATAAGTGAAATTTCTGAAATTTTGCAAAAAATAAGTGAAATTTCTGCAATTTTGCCCAAAAATAAGGGAAATTTCTGCAATTTTGCCCTAAAATAAGGAAAATTTCTGGAATTTTGCCCCAACATAAGAGGAATTTCTGAGTTTTGCCCCAAAATAAGGAGAATTTCTGCTTTTTGCCCCACAAATAGCGGGATTTCTGCAATTTTGCTCCAAAATACGGGGAATTTCTGCCTTTTTGCCCGAAAATAAGGAGAATGCATAAGTTTTTGCCATAAAAAAGGGAAATGTCTTCATTTTTGCTCCAAAATAAGGGGAATTTTTGCTTTTTTGCCTCTAAATAAGTAGAATTTCTGTCTTTTTCTTCCAAAACAAAGGTTATTCATATCTTTTTGCCACAAAATAGGAAAATTTCTGACATATTATCCGTAAATAAGTGAAATTTCTGCAATTTTGCCCCAAAATAAGGGAAATTTCTGGATTTTTGCCCCAAAATTTGTGGAATTTCTGAGTTTTGCCCCAAAATAAGGAGAATTTCTGTCTTTTGGCCCCAACATATAGGGAATATCAGCCTTTTTGCCCCACAATTAAGGCAATTTCTGCAATTTTGCTCGAATTACGGGGAATTTCTGCCTTTTTGCCCGAAAATAAGAAGAATGCATATATTTTTGCCATAAAAAAGGGAAATTTCTTCATTTTTGCTCCAAAATAAAGAAAATTTCTGCTTTTATGAGTCTAAATAAGTGGAATTTCTGTCTTTTTCCCCCAAAACAAAGAGAATTTCTGTCTTTTTTTGCCCCAAAATAAGAAAATTTCAAATTTATTACCTTGAAATAAGTGAAATTTCTGCAATTTTGCCCCAAAATAAAGAAAATTTCTGCCTTTTTGCCCCCAAATAAGGGAAATTTCAGCCTTTTTACCTCAAAATGAGGGGAATTTCTGCATTTTTGCCACAAAATATTAGGAATTTCTGCATTTTGCTCCAAAATAATGAAAATTTCTGCCTTTTTCCCCTGAAATAAGTGAAATTTCTGCAATTTTGCCCCCAAATAAGTGAAATTTCTGCAATTTTGCCCCAAAATAAGTGAAATTTCTGCAATTTTGCCCCAAAATAAGTGAAATTTCTGCAATTTTGCCCCAAAATAAGGGAAATTTCTGGAATTTTGCCCCAATATAAGTGGAATTTCTGAGTTTTGCCCCAAAATAAGGAGAATTTCTGTCTTTTTGCCCTAACATATAGGGAATTCTGCCTTTTTGCCCCACATTTAGGGGAATTTCTGCAATTTTGCTCCAAAATACGGGGAATTTCTTCCTTTTTGAACAAAAATCAGAAGAATGCATACCTTTTTGCCATAAAAAAGGGAAATTTCTTCATTTTTGCTCCAAAATAAGGGGAATTTTTGCTTTTTTGCCTCTAAATAAGTGGAATTTCTGTCTTTTTCTTCCAACACAAAGGTTATTCATATCTTTTTGCCCCAAAATAGGAAAAATTTCTGACATATTATCCGTAAATAAGTGAAATTTCTGCAATTTTGCCCCAAAATAAGGGAAATTTCTGGATTTTTGCCCCAAAATTTGTGGAATTTCTGAGTTTTGCCCCAAAATAAGGAGAATTTCTGTCTTTTGGCCCCAACATATAGGGAATATCAGCCTTTTTGCCCCACAATTAAGGCAATTTCTGCAATTTTGCTCCAAATTACGGGGAATTTTTGCCTTTTTGCCCGAAAATAAGAAGAATGCATATATTTTTGCCATAAAAAAGGGAAATTTCCTCATTTTTGCTCCAAAATAAAGAAAATTTCTGCTTTTATGCGTCTAAATAAGTGGAATTTCTGTCTTTTTCCCCAAAAACAAAGAGAATTTCTGTCTTTTTTTGCCCCAAAATAAGAAAATTTCTGATTTATTACCTTGAAATAAGTGAAATTTCTGCAATTTTGCCCCAAAATAAAGAAAATTTCTGCCTTTTTGCCCCCAAATAAGGGGAATTTCAGCCTTTTTACCTCAAAATGAGGGGAATTTCTGCATTTTTGCCACAAAATATTAGGAATTTCTGCATTTTGCTCCAAAATAAGGAAAATTTCTGCCTTTTTCCCCTGAAATAAGTGAAATTTCTGCAATTTTGCCCCAAAATATGTGAAATTTCTGCAATTTTGCCTCAAAATAAGTGAAATTTCTGCAATTTTGCCCCAAAATAAGTGAAATTTCTGCAATTTTGCCCCAAAATAAGGGAAATTTCTGGAATTTTGCCCCAATATAAGTGGAATTTCTGAGTTTTGCCCCAAAATAAGGAGAATTTCTGTCTTTTTGCCCTAACATTTAGGGGAATTTCTGCAATTTTGCTCCAAAATACGGGGAATTTCTTCCTTTTTGAACAAAAATAAGAAGAATGCATACCTTTTTGCCATAAAAAAGGGAAATTTCTTCATTTTTGCTCCAAAATAAGGGGAATTTCTGCATTTTGCCTCTAAATAAGTGGAATTTCTGTTTTTTCCCCCAAAACAAAGGGAATTTCTCTCTTTTTTGCCCCAAAATAAAGAAAAATTCTGACTTATTACCCTGAAGTAAGTGAAATTTCTGCAATTTTTCTCCAAAATATGCGAAATTTCTGCATTTTTGCCCCCAAATAAGAGGAATTTCAGCCTTTTTACCTCAAAATAAGGGGAATTTCTATATTTTTGCCACAAAATATTAGGAATTTCTGTCTTATTGTCCTGAACTAAGGAAAATTTCTGCCTTTTTTCCTTGAAATAAGTGAAATTTCTGCAATTTTGCAAAAAATAAGTGAAATTTCTGCAATTTTGCCCAAAAATAAGGGAAATTTCTGCAATTTTGCCCTAAAATAAGGAAAATTTCTGAAATTTTGCCCCAACATAAGAGGAATTTCTGAGTTTTGCCCCAAAATAAGGAGAATTTCTGCTTTTTGCCCCACAAATAGCGGGATTTCTGCAATTTTGCTCCAAAATACGGGGAATTTCTGCCTTTTTGCCCGAAAATAAGGAGAATGCATACCTTTTTGCCATAAAAAAGGAAAATGTCTTCATTTTTGCTCCAAAATAAGGGGAATTTTTGCTTTTTTGCCTCTAAATAAGTGGAATTTCTGTCTTTTTCTTCCAACACAAAGGTTATTCATATCTTTTTGCCCCAAAATAGGAAAAATTTCTGATATATTATCCGTAAATAAGTGAAATTTCTGCAATTTTGCCCCAAAATAAGGAAAATTTCTAAAGTTTTGCCCCAAAATTTGTGGAATTTCTGAGTTTTGCCCCAAAATAAAGAGAATTTCTGTCTTTTGGCCCCAACATATAGGGAATTTCAGCCTTTTTGCCCCACAATTAAGGCAATTTCTGCAATTTTGCTCCAAATTACGGGGAATTTCTGCCTTTTTGCCCGAACATAAGAGGAATGCATATATTTTTGCCATAAAAAATGGAAATTTCTTCATTTTTGCTCCAAAATAAAGAAAATTTCTGCTTTTATGCGTCTAAATAAGTGGAATTTCTGTCTTTTTCCCCCAAAACAAAGAGAATTTCTGTCTTTTTTGCCCCAAAATAAGAAAATTTCTGATTTATTACCTTGAAATAAGTGAAATTTCTGCAATTTTGCCCCAAAATAAAGAAAATTTCTGCCTTTTTGCCCCCAAATAAGTGGAATTTTAGCCTTTTTACCTCAAAATGAGGGGAATTTCTGCATTTTTGCCACAAAATATTAGGAATTTCTGCATTTTGCTCCAAAATAAGGAAAATTTCTGCCTTTTTCCCCTGAAATAAGTGAAATTTCTGCAATTTTGCCCCAAAATAAGTGAAATTTCTGCAATTTTGCCCCAAAATAAGGGAAATTTCTGGAATTTTGCCCCAAAATAAGTGGAATTTCTGAGTTTTGCCCCAAAATAAGGAGAATTTCTGTCTTTTTGCCCTAACATATAGGGAATTCTGCCTTTTTGCCCCACATTTAGGGGAATTTCTGCAATTTTGCTCCAAAATACAAGGAATTTCTGCCTTTTTGAACGAAAATAAGAAGAATGCATACCTTTTTGCCATAAAAAGGGAAATTTCTTCATTTTTGCTCCAAAATAAGGGGAATTTCTGCATTTTGCCTCTAAATAAGTGGAATTTCTGTCTTTTTCCCCCAAAACAAAAGGAATTTTTTTTTTTTGCCCCAAAATAAAGAAAAATTCTGACTTATTACCCTGAAGTAAGTGAAATTTCTGAAATTTTTCCCCAAAATATGGGAAATTTCTGCATTTTTGCCCCCAAATAAGAGGAATTTCAGCCTTTTTACCTCAAAATAAGGGGAATTTCTACATTTTTGCCACAAAATATTAGGAATTTTTGCCTTTTTGCCCTGAAATAATGAAAATTTCTGCCTTTTTTCCATGAAATAAGTGAAATTTCTGCAATTTTGCAAAAAATAAGTGAAATTTCTGCAATTTTGCCCAAAAATAAAAGAAATTTCTGCAATTTTGCCCCAAAATAAGGGAAATTTCTGGAATTTTGCGCCAAAATAAGTGGAATTTCTGAGTTTTGCCCCAAAATAAGGAGAATTTCTGCTTTTTGCCCCACAATTAGGGGGATTTCTGCAATTTTGCTCCAAAATACGGGGAATTTCTGCCTTTTTGCCCGAAAATAAGGAGAATGCATAACTTTTTGCCATAAAAAAGGGAAATGTCTTCATTTTTGCTCCAAAAAAATGGGAATTTCTGCTTTTTTGCCTCTAAATAAGTGGAATTTCTGTCTTTTTCTTCCAAAACAAAGGTTATTCATATCTTTTTGCCCCAAAATGGGAAAAAATTTCTGACTTATTATCCTTAAATAAGTGAAATTTCTGCAATTTTGCCCCAAAATAAGGGAAATTTCTGGATTTTTGCCCCAAAATTTGTGGAATTTCTGAGTTTTGCCCCAAAATAAGGAGAATTTCTGTCTTTTGGCCCCAACATATAGGGAATATCAGCCTTTTTGCCCCACAATTAAGGCAATTTCTGCAATTTTGCTCCAAATTACGGGGAATTTTTGCCTTTTTGCCCGAAAATAAGAAGAATGCATATATTTTTGCCATAAAAAAGGGAAATTTCTTCATTTTTGCTCCAAAATAAAGAAAATTTCTGCTTTTATGCGTCTAAATAAGTGGAATTTCTGTCTTTTTCCCCCAAAACAAAGAGAATTTCTGTCTTTTTTTGCCCCAAAATAAGAAAATTTCTGATTTATTACCTTGAAATAAGTGAAATTTCTGCAATTTTGCCCCAAAATAAAGAAAATTTCTGTCTTTTTGCCCCCAAATAAGGGGAATTTCAGCCTTTTTACCTCAAAATGAGGGGAATTTCTGCATTTTTGCCACAAAATATTAGGAATTTCTGCATTTTGCTCCAAAATAAGGAAAATTTCTGCCTTTTTCCCCTGAAATAAGTGAAATTTCTGCAATTTTGCCCCAAAATAAGTGAAATTTCTGCAATTTTGCCCCAAAATAAGTGAAATTTCTGCAATTTTGCCCCAAAATAAGTGAAATTTCTACAATTTTGCCCCAAAATAAGGGAAATTTCTGGAATTTTGCCCCAATATAAGTGGAATTTCTGAGTTTTGCCCCAAAATAAGGAGAATTTCTGTCTTTTTGCCCTAACATATAGGGAATTCTGCCTTTTTGCCCCACATTTAGGGGAATTTCTGCAATTTTGCTCCAAAATACGGGGAATTTCTGCCTTTTTGAACAAAAATAAGAAGAATGCATACCTTTTTGCCATAAAAAAGGGAAATTTCTTCATTTTTGCTCCAAAATAAGGGGAATTTCTGCATTTTGCCTCTAAATAAGTGGAATTTCTGTCTTTTTCCCCCAAAACAAAGGGAATTTCTGTCTTTTTTGCCCCAAAATAAAGAAAAATTCTGACTTATTACCCTGAATTAAGTGAAATTTCTGCAATTTTTCTCCAAAATATGGGAAATTTCTGCATTTTTGCCCCCAAATAAGAGGAATTTCAGCCTTTTTACCTCAAAATATGGGAAATTTCTACATTTTTGCCACAAAATATTAGGAATTTCTGTCATTTTGCCCTGAACTAAGGAAAATGTCTGCCTTTTTTCCATGAAATAAGTGAAATTTCTGCAATTTTGCAAAAAATAAGTGAAATTTCTGCAATTTTGCCCAAAAATAAGGGAAATTTCTGCAATTTTGCCCTAAAATAAGGAAAATTTCTGGAATTTTGCCCCAACATAAGAGGAATTTCTGAGTTTTGCCCCAAAATAAGGAGAATTTCTGCTTTTTGCCCCACAAATAGCGGGATTTCTGCAATTTTGCTCCAAAATACGGGGAATTTCTGCCTTTTTGCCCGAAAATAAGGAGAATGCATACCTTTTTGCCATAAAAAAAGGAAATGTCTTCATTTTTGCTCGAAAATAAGGGGAATTTTTGCTTTTTTGCCTCTAAATAAGTGGAATTTCTGTCTTTTTCTTCCAAAACAAAGGTTATTCATATCTTTTTGCCCCAAAATAGGAAAAATTTCTGACATATTATCCGTAAATAAGTGAAATTTCTGCAATTTTGCCCCAAAATAAGGGAAATTTCTGGATTTTTGCCCCAAAATTTGTGGAATTTCTGAGTTTTTCCCCAAAATAAGGAGAATTTCTGTCTTAAGGCCCCAACATATAGGGAATTTCAGCCTTTTTGCCCCACAATTAAGGCAATTTCTGCAATTTTGCTCCAAATTACGGGGAATTTCTGCCTTTTTGCCCGAAAATAAGAAGAATGCATATATTTTTGCCATAAAAAATGGAAATTTCTTCATTTTTGCTCCAAAATAAAGAAAATTTCTGCTTTTATGTGTCTAAATAAGTGGAATTTCTGCCTTTTTCCCCCAAAACAAAGAGAATTTCTGTCTTTTTTGCCCCAAAATAAGAAAATTTCTGATTTATTACCTTGAAATAAGTGAAATTTCTGCAATTTTGCCCCAAAATAAAGAAAATTTCTGCCTTTTTGCCCCCAAATAAGGGGAATTTCAGCCTTTTTACCTCAAAATGAAGGGAATTTCTGCATTTTTGCCACAAAATATTAGGAATTTCGGCATTTTGCTCCAAAATAAGGAAAATTTCTGCCTTTTTCCCCTGAAATAAGTGAAATTTCTGCAATTTTGCCCCAAAATAAGTGAAATTTCTGCAATTTTGCCCCAAAATAAAGGAAATTTCTGGAATTCTGCCTCAAAATAAGTGGAATTTCTGAGTTTTGCCCCAAAATAAGGAGAATTTCTGTCTTTTTGCCATAACATATAGGGAATTCTGCCTTTTTGCCCCACATTTAGGGGAATTTCTGAAATTTTGCTCCAAAATACGGGGAATTTCTGCCTTTTTGAACAAAAATAAGAAGAATGCATACCTTTTTGCCATAAAAAAGGGAAATTTCTTCATTTTTGCTCCAAAATAAGGGGAATTTCTCCATTTTGCCTCTAAATATGTGGAATTTCTGTCTTTTTCCCCCAAAACAAAGGGAATATCTGTTTTTTGGCCCCAAAATAAAAAAATTCTGACTTATTACCCTGAAGTAAGTGAAAATTCTGCAACTTTGCCCCAAAATAAGGGAAATTTCTGCCTTTTTGCTCCCAAAAAAGGGGAATTTCAGACTTTTTACCTCAAAATAATGGGAATTTCTGCATTTTTGCCACAAAATATTAGGAATTTCTGCCTTTTTGCCCCAAAAATTAGAAAAATTTCTGCCTTTTTTCCCTGAAATAAGTGAAATTTCTGCAATTTTGCCCAAAAATAAGTGAAATTTCTGCAATTTTGCCCAAAAATATAGGAAATTTCTGCAATTTTGCCCCAAGATAAGGGAAATTTCTGGAATTTTGCCCCAAAATAAGTGGAATTTCTGAGTTTTGCCTCAAAATAAGGAGAATTTCTGTCTTTTTGCCCTAACATATAGGGAATTTCTGCTTTTTGCCCCACAATTAGGGGAATTTCTGCAATTTTGCTACAAAATACGGGGAATTTCTGCCTATTTGCCCGAAAATAAGAAGAATGCATACCTTTTTGCCATAAAAAAAGGGATATTTCTTCATTTTTGCTCCAAAATAAGGGGAATTTCTGCATTTTGCCTCTAAATAAGTGGAATTTCTGTCTTTTTCCCACAAAACAAAGGGAATTTCTGTCTTTTTTGCCCCAAAATAAAGAAAAATTCTGACTTATTACCCTGAAGTAAGTGAAATTTCTGCAATTTTTCCCCAAAATATGGGAAATTTCTGCATTTTTGCCCCCAAATAAGAGGAATTTCAGCCTTTTTACCTCAAAATAAGGGGAATTTCTACATTTTTGCCACAAAATATTAGGAATTTCTGTCTTTTTGCCCCGAAATAAGGAAAATTTCTGCCTATTTTCCATGAAATAAGTGAAATTTCTGCAATTTTGCAAAAAATAAGTGAAATTTCTACAATTTTGCCCAAAAATAAGGGAAATTTCTGCAATTTTGCCCCAAAATAAGGGAAATTTCTGGAATTTTGCCCCAAAATAAGTGGAATTTCTGAGTTTTGCCCCAAAATAAGGAGAATTTCTGCTTTTTGCCCCACAAATAGCGGGATTTCTGCAATTTTGCTCCAAAATACGGGGAATTTCTACCTTTTTGCCTGAAAATAAGGAGAATGCATACCTTTTTGCCATAAAAAAGGGAAATGTCTTCATTTTTGCTCCAAAATAAGGGGAATTTCTGCTTTTTTGCCTCTAAATAAGTGGAATTTCTATCTTTTTCTTCCAAAACAAAGGTTATTCATATCTTTTTGCCCAAAAATAGGAAAAATTTCTAACATATTATCCTTAAATAAGTGAAATTTCTGCAATTTTGCCCCAAAATAAGGGAACTTTCTGGATTTTTGCCCCAAAATTTGTGGAATTTCTGAGTTTTACCCCAAAATAAGGAGAATTTCTGTCTTTTGGCCCCAACATATAGGGAACTTCAGACTTTTTGCCCCACAATTAAGGCAATTTCTGCAATTTTGCTCCAAATTACGGGGAATTTCTTCCTTTTTGCCCGAAAATAAGAAGAATGCATATATTTTTGCCATAAAAAAGGGAAAGGTCTATATTTTTGCTCCAAAATAAAGAAAATTTCTGCTTTTATGCGTCTAAATAAGTGGAATTTCTGTCTTTTTCCCCCAAAACAAAGAGAATTTCTGTCTTTTTTGCCCCAAAATAAGAAAATTTCTGATTTATTACCTTGAAATAAGTGAAATTTCTGCAATTTTGCTCCAAAATAAAGAAAATTTCTGCCTTTTTGCCCCCAAGTAAGGGGAATTTCAGCCTTTTTACCTCAAAATGAGGGGAATTTCTGCATTTTTGCCACAAAATATTAGGAATTTCTGCATTTTGCTCCAAAATAAGGAAAATTTCTGCCTTTTTCCCCTGAAATAAGTGAAATTTCTGCAATTTTGCCCCAAAATAAGTGAAATTTCTGCAATTTTGCCCCAAAATAAGGGAAATTAGTGGAATTTCTGAGTTTTGCCCCAAAATAAGGAGAATTTCTGTCTTTTTGCCCTAACATATAGGGAATTCTGCCTATTTGCCCCACATTTAGGGGAATTTCTGCAATTTTGCTCCAAAATACGGGGAATTTCTGCCTTTTTGAACAAAAATAAGAAGAATGCATACCTTTTTGCCATAAAAAAGGGAAATTTCTTCATTTTTGCTCCAAAATAAGGGGAATTTCTGCATTTTGCCTCTAAATATGTGGAATTTCTGTCTTTTTCCCCCAAAACAAAGGGAATTTCTCTCTTTTTGGACCCAAAATAAAAAAAATTTCTGACTTATTACCCTGAAGTAAGTGAAAATTCTGCAATTTTGCCCCAAAATAAGGGAAATTTCTGCCTTTTTGCTCCCAAAAAAGGGGAATTTCAGATTTTTACCTCAAAATAATGGGAATTTCTGCATTTTTGCCACAAAATATTAGGAATTTCTGCCTTTTTGCCCCAAAAATTAGAAAAATTTCTGCCTTTTTTCCCTGAAATAAGTGAAATTTCTGCAATTTTGCCCAAAAATAAGTGAAATTTCTGCAATTTTGCCCAAAAATAAGGGAAATTTCTGCAATTTTGCCCCAAAATAAGGGAAATTTCTGGAATTTTGCCCCAAAATAAGTGGAATTTCTGAGTTTTGCCTCAAAATAAGGAGAATTTCTGTCTTTTTGCCCTAACATATAGGGAATTTCTGCTTTTTGCCCCACAATTAGAAGAATTTCTGCAATTTTGTTCCAAAATACGGGGAATTTCTGCCTTTTTGCCCGAAAATAAGAAGAATGCATACCTTTTTGCCATAAAAAAGGGAAATTTCTTCATTTTTGCTCCAAAATAAGGGGAATTTCTGCTTTTTTGCCCTAAATAAGTAGAATTTCTCTGTTTTTCCCCCAAAACAAAGGGAATTTCTCTCTTTTTTGCCCCAAAATAAAGAAAAATTCTGACTTATTACCCTGAAGTAAGTGAAATTTCTGCAATTTTTCCCCAAAATATGGGAAATTTCTGCATTTTTGCCCCCAAATAAGAGGAATTTCAGCTTTTTTACCTCAAAATAAGGGGAATTTCTACATTTTTGCCACAAAATATTAGGAATTTCTGCCTTTTTGCCCTGAAATAAGGAAAATTTCTGCCTTTTTTCCATGAAATAAGTGAAATTTCTGCAATTTTGCAAAAAATAAGTGAAATTTCTGCAATTTTGCCCAAAAATAAGGGAAATTTCTGCAATTTTGCCCCAAAATAAGGGAAATTTCTGAAATTTTGCCCCAAAACAAGTGGAATTTCTGAGTTTTGCCCCAAAATAAGGAGAATTTCTGCCTTTTGCCCCACAATTAGGGAGATTTCTGCAATTTTGCTCCAAAATACGGGGAATTTCTGCCTTTTTGCCCGAAAATAAGGAGAATGCATACCTTTTTGCCATAAAAAAGTGAAATGTCTTCATTTTTGCTCCAAAATAAGGGGAATTTCTGCTTTTTTTTCCTCTAAATAAGTGGAATTTCTGTCTTTTTCTTCCAAAACAAAGGTTATTCATATCTTTTTGCCCCAAAATAGGAAAAATTTCTGACTTATTATCCTTAAATAAGTGAAATTTCTGCAATTTTGCCCCAAAATAAGGGAAATTTCTGGATTTTTGCCCCAAAATTTGTGGAATTTCTGAGTTTTGCCCCAAAATAAGGAGAATTTCTGTCTTTTGGCCCCAACATATAGGGAATTTCAGCCTTTTTGCCCCACAATTAAGGCAATTTCTGCAATTTTGCTCCAAATTACGGGGAATTTCTGCCTTTTTGCCCGAAAATAAGAAGAATGCATATATTTTTGCCATAAAAAAGGGAAATTTCCTCATTTTTGCTCCAAAATAAAGAAAATTTCTGCTTTTATGCGTCTAAATAAGTGGAATTTCTGTCTTTTTCCCCCAAAACAAAGAGAATTTCTTTCTTTTTTGCCCCAAAATAAGAAAATTTCTGATTTATTACCTTGAAATAAGTGAAATTTCTGCAATTTTGCCCCAAAATAAAGAAAATTTCTGCCTTTTTGCCCCCAAATAAGGGGAATTTCAGCCTTTTTACCTCAAAATGAGGGGAATTTCTGCATTTTTGCCACAAAATATTAGGAATTTCTGCATTTTGCTCCAAAATAAGGAAAATTTCTGCCTTTATCCCCTGAAATAAGTGAAATTTCTGCAACTTTGCCCCAAAATAAGTGAAATTTCTGCAATTTTGCCCCAAAATAAGGGAAATTTCCTGAATTTTGCCCCAAAATAAGTGGAATTTCTGAGTTTTGCCCCAAAATAAAGAGAATTTCTGTCTTTTTGCCCTAACATATAGGGAATTCTGCCTTTTTGCCCCACATTTAGGGGAATTTCTGCAATTTTGCTCCAAAATACGGGGAATTTCTGCCTTTTTGAACGAAAATAAGAAGAATGCATACCTTTTTGCCATAAAAAAGGGAAATTTCTTCATTTTTGCTCCAAAATAAAGGGAATTTCTGCATTTTGCCTCTAAATATGTGGAGTTTCTGTCTTTTTCCCCCAAAACAAAGGGAATTTCTCTCTTTTTGGCCCCAAAATAAAAAACATTTCTGACTTATTACCCTGAAGTAAGTGAAAATTCTTCAATTTTGCCCCAAAATAAGGGAAATTTCTGCCTTTTTTCTCCCAAAAAAAGGGGAATTTCAGAATTTTTACCTCAAAATAATGGGAATTTCTGCATTTTTGCCACAAAATATTAGGAATTTTTGCCTTTTTACCCCAAAAATTAGAAAAATTTCTGCCTTTTTTCCCTGAAATAAGTGAAATTTCTGCAATTTTGCCCAAAAATAAGTGAAATTTCTGCAATTTTGCCCAAAAATAAGGGAAATTTCTGCAATTTTGCCCCAAAATAAGGGAAATTTCTGGATTTTTGCCCCAAAATTTGTGGAATTTCTGAGTTTTACCCCAAAATAAGGAGAATTTCTGTCTTTTGGCCCCAACATATAGGGAACTTCAGACTTTTTGCCCCACAATTAAGGCAATTTCTGCAATTTTGCTCCAAATTACGGGGAATTTCTTCCTTTTTGCCCGAAAATAAGAAGAATGCATATATTTTTGCCATAAAAAAGGGAAATGTCTTCATTTTTGCTCTAAAATAAAGAAAATTTCTGCTTTTATGCGTCTAAATAAGTGGAATTTCTGTCTTTTTCCCCCAAAACAAAGAGAATTTCTGTCTTTTTTGCCCCAAAATAAGAAAATTTCTGATTTATTACCTTGAAATAAGTGAAATTTCTGCAATTTTGCCCCAAAATAAAGAAAATTTCTGCCTTTTTGCCCCCAAGTAAGGGGAATTTCAGCCTTTTTACCTCAAAATGAGGGGAATTTCTGCATTTTTGCCACAAAATATTAGGAATTTCTGCATTTTGCTCCAAAATAAGGAAAATTTCTGCCTTTTTCCCCTGAAATAAGTGAAATTTCTGCAATTTTGCCCCAAAATAAGTGAAATTTCTGCAATTTTGCCCCAAAATAAGGGAAATTAGTGGAATTTCTGAGTTTTGCCCCAAAATAAGGAGAATTTCTCTCTTTTTGCCCTAACATATAGGGAATTCTGCCTATTTGCCCCACATTTAGGGGAATTTCTGCAATTTTGCTCCAAAATACGGGGAATTTCTGCCTTTTTGAACAAAAATCAGAAGATTGCATACCTTTTTGCCATAAAAAAGGGAAATTTCTTCATTTTTGCTTCAAAATAAGGGGAATTTCTGCATTTTGCCTCTAAATATGTGGAATTTCTGTCTTTTTCCCCCAAAACAAAGGGAATTTCTCTCTTTTTGGACCCAAAATAAAAAAAATTTCTGACTTATTACCCTGAAGTAAGTGAAAATTCTGCAATTTTGCCCCAAAATAAGGGAAATTTCTGCCTTTTTGCTCCCAAAAAAGGGGAATTTCAGATTTTTACCTCAAAATAATGGGAATTTCTGCATTTTTGCCACAAAATATTAGGAATTTCTGCCTTTTTGCCCCAAAAATTAGAAAAATTTCTGCCTTTTTTCCCTGAAATAAGTGAAATTTCTGCAATTTTGCCCAAAAATAAGTGAAATTTCTGCAATTTTGCCCCAAAATAAGGGAAATTTCTGCAATTTTGCCCCAAAATAAGGGAAATTTCTGGAATTTTGCCCCAAAATAAGTGGAATTTCTGAGTTTTGCCTCAAAATAAGGAGAATTTCTGTCTTTTTGCCCTAACATATAGGGAATTTCTGCTTTTTGCCCCACAATTAGAAGAATTTCTGCAATTTTGTTCCAAAATACGGGGAATTTCTGCCTTTTTGCCCGAAAATAAGAAGAATGCATACCTTTTTGCCATAAAAAAGGGAAATTTCTTCATTTTTGCTCCAAAATAAGGGGAATTTCTCCATTTTGCCTCTAAATATGTGGAATTTCTGTCTTTTTCCCCCAAAACAAATAGAATTTCTGTCTTTTTTGCCCCAAAATAAGAAAATTTCAGATTTATTACCTTGAAATAAGTGAAATTTCTGCAATTTTGCCCCAAAATAAAGAAAATTTCTGCCTTTTTGCCCCCAAATAAGGGGAATTTCAGCCTTTTTACCTCAAAATGAGGGGAATTTCTGCATTTTTGCTACAAAATATTAGGAATTTCTGCATTTTGCTCCAAAATAAGGAAAATTTCTGCCTTTTTCCCCTGAAATAAGTGAAATTTCTGCAACTTTGCCCCAAAATAAGTGAAATTTCTGCAAT
Source organism: Micromys minutus (assembly GCF_963924665.1). Taxonomy (NCBI): domain Eukaryota; kingdom Metazoa; phylum Chordata; class Mammalia; order Rodentia; family Muridae; genus Micromys; species Micromys minutus. The sequence goes on along the minus strand of NW_027667674.1, from coordinate 745,858 downwards.
TTTGCCCCAAAATAAGGGAAATTTCTGGAATTTTGCCCCAAAATAAGTGGAATTTCTGAGTTTTGCCCCAAAATAAGGAGAATTTCTGTCTTTTTGCCCTAACATATAGGAAATTCTGCCTTTTTGCCCCACATTTAGGGGAATTTCTGCAATTTTGCTCCAAAATACGGGGAATTTCTGCCTTTTTGACGAAAATAAGAAGAATGCATACCTTTTTGCCATAAAAAAGGGAAATTTCTTCATTTTTGCTCCAAAATAAGGGGAATTTCTGCATTTTGCCTCTAAATATGTGGAGTTTCTGTCTTTTTCCCCCAAAACAAAGGGAATTTCTGTCTTTTTGGCCCCAAGATAAAAAAAATTTCTGACTTATTACCCTGAAGTAAGTGAAAATTCTGCAATTTTGCCCCAAAATAAGGGAAATTTCTGCCTTTTTTCTCCCAAAAAAAGGGGAATTTCAGAATTTTTACCTCAAAATAATGGGAATTTCTGCATTTTTGCCACAAAATATTAGGAATTTCTGCCTTTTTACCACAAAAATTAGAAAAATTTCTGCCTTTTTTCCCTGAAATAAGTGAAATTTCTGCAATTTTGCCCAAAAATAAGTGAAATTTCTGCAATTGCCCAAAAATAAGGGAAATTTCTGCAATTTTGCCCCAAAATAAGGGAAATTTCTGGAATTTTGCCCCAAAATAAGTGGAATTTCTGAGTTTTGCCTCAAAATAAGGAGAATTTCTGTCTTTTTTGGCCTATCATATAGGGAATTTCAGCTTTTTGCCCAACAATTAGGGGAATTTCTGCAATTTTGCTCCAAAATACGGGGAATTTCTGCCTTTTTGCCCGAAAATAAGAAGAATGCATACCTTTTTGCCATAAAAAAGGGAAATTTCTTCATTTTTGCTCCAAAATAAGGGGAATTTCTGTTTTTTTTCCTCTAAATAAGTGGAATTTCTCTCTTTTTCCCCCAAAACAAAGGGAATTTCTCTCTTTTTCGCCCCAAAATAAAGAAAAATTCTGACTTATTACCCTGAAGTAAGTGAAATTTCTGCATTTTTTTCCCCAAAATATGGGAAATTTCTGCATTTTTGCCCCCAAATAAGAGGAATTTCAGCCTTTTTACCTCAAAATAAGGGGAATTTCTACATTTTTTGCCACAAAATATTAGGAATTTCTGCCTTTTTGCCCTGAAATAAGGAAAATTTCTGCCTTTTTTCCATGAAATAAGTGAAATTTCTGCAATTTTGCAAAAAATAAGTGAAATTTCTGCAATTTTGCCCAAAAATAAGGGAAATTTCTGCAATTTTGCCCCAAAATAAGGGAAATTTCTGGAATTTTGCCCCAAAATAAGTGGAATTTCTGAGTTTTGCCCCAAAATAAGGAGAATTTCTGCTTTTTGCCCCACAATTAGGGGGATTTCTGCAATTTTGCTCCCAAATCGGGGAATTTCTGCCTTTTTGCCCGAAAATAAGGAGAATGCATAACTTTTTGCCATAAAAAAGGGAAATGTCTTCATTTTTGCTCCAAAATAAGGGGAATTTCTGCTTTTTTGCCTCTAAATAAGTGGAATTTATGTCTTTTTCTTCCAAAACAAAGGTTATTCATATATTTTTGCCCCAAAATAGGAAAAATTTCTGACTTATTATCCTTAAATAAGTGAAATTTCTGCAATTTTGCCCCAAAATAAGGGAAATTTCTGGATTTTTGCCCGAAAATTTGTGGAATTTCTGAGTTTTGCCCCAAAATAAGGAGAATTTCTGTCTTTTGGCCCCAACATATAGGGAATTTCAGCCTATTTGCCCCACAATTAAGGCAATTTCTGCAATTTTGCTCCAAATTACGGGGAATTTCTGCCTTTTTGCCCGAAAATAAGAAGAATGCATATATTTTTGCCATAAAAAAGGGAAATTTCTTCATTTTTGCTCCAAAATAAAGAAAATTTCTGCTTTTATGCGTCTAAATAAGTGGAATTTCTGTCTTTTTCTTCCAAAACAAAGAGAATTTCTTTCTATTTTGCCCCAAAATAAGAAAATTTCTGATTTATTACCTTGAAATAAGTGAAATTTCTGCAATTTTGCCCCAAAATAAAGAAAATTTCTGCCTTTTTTCCCCCAAATAAGGGGAATTTCAGCCTTTTTACCTCAAAATGAGGGGAATTTCTGCATTTTTGCCACAAAATATTAGGAATTTCTGCATTTTGCTCCAAAATAAGGAAAATTTCTGCCTTTTTCCCCTGAAATAAGTGAAATTTCTGCAACTTTGCCCCAAAATAAGTGAAATTTCTGCAATTTTGCCCCAAAATAAGGGAAATTTCTGGAATTTTGCCCCAAAATAAGTGGAATTTCTGAGTTTTGCCCCAAAATAAGGAGAATTTCTGTCTTTTTGCCCTAACATATAGGGAATTCTGCTTTTTTGCCCTACATTTAGGGGAATTTCTGCAATTTTGCTCCAAAATACGGGGAATTTCTGCCTTTTTGAACGAAAATAAGAAGAATGCATACCTTTTTGCCATAAAAAAGGGAAATTTCTTCATTTTTGCTCCAAAATAAGGGGAATTTCTGCATTTTGCCTCAAAATATGTGGAGTTTCTGTCTTTTTCCCCCAAAACAAAGGGAATTTCTGTCTTTTTGGCCCCAAAATAAAAAAAATTTCTGACTTATTACCCTGAAGTAAGTGAAAATTCTGCAATTTTGCCCCAAAATAAGGGAAATTTCTGCTTTTTTGCTCCCAAAAAAGGGGAATTTCAGACTTTTTACCTCAAAATAATGGGAACTTCTGCATTTTTGCCACAAAATATTAGGAATTTCTGCCTTTTTACCACAAAAATTAGAAAAATTTCTGCCTTTTTTCCCTGAAATAAGTGAAATTTCTGCAATTTTGCCCAAAAATAAGTGAAATTTCTGCAATTGCCCAAAAATAAGGGAAATTTCTGCAATTTTGCCCCAAAATAAGGGAAATTTCTGGAATTTTGCCCCAAAATAAGTGGAATTTCTGAGTTTTGCCTCAAAATAAGGAGAATTTCTGTCTTTTTTGGCCTATCATATAGGGAATTTCAGCTTTTTGCCCAACAATTAGGGGAATTTCTGCAATTTTGCTCCAAAATACGGGGAATTTCTGCCTTTTTGCCCGAAAATAAGAAGAATGCATACCTTTTTGCCATAAAAAAGGGAAATTTCTTCATTTTTGCTCCAAAATAAGGGGAATTTCTGTTTTTTTCCTCTAAATAAGTGGAATTTCTCTCTTTTTCCCCCAAAACAAAGGGAATTTCTCTCTTTTTCGCCCCAAAATAAAGAAAAATTCTGACTTATTACCCTGAAGTAAGTGAAATTTCTGCATTTTTTTCCCCAAAATATGGGAAATTTCTGCATTTTTGCCCCCAAATAAGAGGAATTTCAGCCTTTTTACCTCAAAATAAGGGGAATTTCTACATTTTTTGCCACAAAATATTAGGAATTTCTGCCTTTTTGCCCTGAAATAAGGAAAATTTCTGCCTTTTTTCCATGAAATAAGTGAAATTTCTGCAATTTTGCAAAAAATAAGTGAAATTTCTGCAATTTTGCCCAAAAATAAGGGAAATTTCTGCAATTTTGCCCCAAAATAAGGGAAATTTCTGGAATTTTGCCCCAAAATAAGTGGAATTTCTGAGTTTTGCCCCAAAATAAGGAGAATTTCTGCTTTTTGCCCCACAATTAGGGGGATTTCTGCAATTTTGCTCCCAAATCGGGGAATTTCTGCCTTTTTGCCCGAAAATAAGGAGAATGCATAACTTTTTGCCATAAAAAAGGGAAATGTCTTCATTTTTGCTCCAAAATAAGGGGAATTTCTGCTTTTTTGCCTCTAAATAAGTGGAATTTATGTCTTTTTCTTCCAAAACAAAGGTTATTCATATATTTTTGCCCCAAAATAGGAAAAATTTCTGACTTATTATCCTTAAATAAGTGAAATTTCTGCAATTTTGCCCAAAAATAAGGGAAATTTCTGGATTTTTGCCCCAAAATTTGTGGAATTTCTGAGTTTTGCCCCAAAATAAGGAGAATTTCTGTCTTTTGGCCCCAACATATAGGGAATTTCAGCCTATTTGCCCCACAATTAAGGCAATTTCTGCAATTTTGCTCCAAATTACGGGGAATTTCTGCCTTTTTGCCCGAAAATAAGAAGAATGCATATATTTTTGCCATAAAAAAGGGAAATTTCTTCATTTTTGCTCCAAAATAAAGAAAATTTCTGCTTTTATGCGTCTAAATAAGTGGAATTTCTGTCTTTTTCTTCCAAAACAAAGAGAATTTCTTTCTTTTTTGCCCCAAAATAAGAAAATTTCTGATTTATTACCTTGAAATAAGTGAAATTTCTGCAATTTTGCCCCAAAATAAAGAAAATTTCTGCCTTTTTTCCCCCAAATAAGGGGAATTTCAGCCTTTTTACCTCAAAATGAGGGGAATTTCTGCATTTTTGCCACAAAATATTAGGAATTTCTGCATTTTGCTCCAAAATAAGGAAAATTTCTGCCTTTTTCCCCTGAAATAAGTGAAATTTCTGCAACTTTGCCCCAAAATAAGTGAAATTTCTGCAATTTTGCCCCAAAATAAGGGAAATTTCTGGAATTTTGCCCCAAAATAAGTGGAATTTCTGAGTTTTGCCCCAAAATAAGGAGAATTTCTGTCTTTTTGCCCTAACATATAGGGAATTCTGCCTTTTTGCCCTACATTTAGGGGAATTTCTGCAATTTTGCTCCAAAATACGGGGAATTTCTGCCTTTTTGAACGAAAATAAGAAGAATGCATACCTTTTTGCCATAAAAAAGGGAAATTTCTTCATTTTTGCTCCAAAATAAGGGGAATTTCTGCATTTTGCCTCAAAATATGTGGAGTTTCTGTCTTTTTCTCCCAAAACAAAGGGAATTTCTGTCTTTTTGGCCCCAAAATAAAAAAAATTTCTGACTTATTACCCTGAAGTAAGTGAAAATTCTGCAATTTTGCCCCAAAATAAGGGAAATTTCTGCTTTTTTGCTCCCAAAAAAGGGGAATTTCAGACTTTTTACCTCAAAATAATGGGAACTTCTGCATTTTTGCCACAAAATATTAGGAATTTCTGCCTTTTTGCCCCAAAAATTATAAAAATTTCTGACTTTTTCCCTGAAATAAGTGAAATTACTGCAATTTTGCCCAAAAATAAGTGAAATTTCTGCAATTTTGCCCAAAAATAAGGGAAATTTCTGCAATTTTGCCCCAAAATAAGGGAAATTTCTGGAATTTTGCCCCAAAATAAGTGGAATTTCTGAGTTTTGCCTCAAAATAAAGAGAATTTCTGTCTTTTTGGCCTATCATATAGGGAATTTCTGCTTTTTGCCCCACAATTAGGGGAATTTCTGCAATTTTGCTCCAAAATACGGGGAATTTCTGCCTTTTTGCCCGAAAATAAGAAGAATGCATACCTTTTTGCCATAATAAAGGGAAATTTCTTCATTTTTGCTCCAAAATAAGGGGAATTTCTGCTTTTTTGCCTCTAAATAAGTGGAATTTTTGTCTTTTTCCCCCAAAACAAAGGGAATTTCTCTCTTTTTTGCCCCAAAATAAAGAAAAATTCTGACTTATTACCCTGAAGTAAGTGAAATTTCTGCAATTTTTCCTCAAAATATGGGATATTTCTGCATTTTGCCACCAAATAAGTGGAATTTCAGCCTTTTTACCTCAAAATAAGGGGAATTTCTACATTTTTGCCACAAAATATTAAGAATTTCTGCCTATTGCCCTGTAATAAAGAAAATTTCTGCCTTTTTTCCATGAAATAAGTGAAATTTCTGCAATTTTGCCCAAAAATAAGGGAAATTTCTGGAATTTTGCCCCAAAATAAGGGAAATTTCTGGAATTTTGCCCCAAAATAAGTGGAATTTCTGAGTTTTGCCCCAAAATAAGGAGAATTTCTGCTTTTTGCCCCACAATTAGGGGGATTTCTGCAATTTTGCTCCAATATACGGGGAATTTCTGCCTCTTTGCCCCAAAATAAGAAAATTTCTGCTTTTTTTCCCTGAAATAAGTGAAATTTCTCCAATTATGCCCCAAAATAAGTTAAATTTCTGCAATTTTGCCCCAAAATAAAGGAAATATCTGGAATTTTGCCCCAAAATAATGGAATTTCTGAGTTTTGCCCCAAAATAAGGAGAATTTCTGTCTTTTTGCTCCAACATATAGGGAATTTCTACCTTTTTGCCCGACAATTAGGGGAATTTCTGCAATTTTGCTCCAAAATACGGGGAATTTCTGCATTTTTGCCAGAAAATAAGAAGAATGCATACCTTTTTGCCATATAAAAGGGAAATTTCTTCATTTTTGCTCCAAAATAAGGAAAATTTCTGCTTTTTTGCCTCTAAATAAGTGTAATTTCTGTTTTTTTCCCCCAAAACAGAGGGAATTTCTGTCTTTTTTGCCCCAAAATAAGGAAAATTTCTGCCTTTTTCCCTGAAATAAGTGAAATTTCTGCAATTTTGGCCCAAAATAAGTGAAATTTCTGCCTTTTTGCCCCCAAATAAGGGGAATTTTAGCCTTTTTACCTCAAAATAAGGGGAATTTCTGCATTTTTGCCCCAAAATATGGGAAATTTCTGCCTTTTTGCCCCAAACTAAGAAAAATTTCTGCAATTTTGTACCAAAATAAAAGAAATTTTTGCCCTTTTGCTTCCAAATAAAAAAATTTCTACTTTTTTCTGAAAAAAGTGAAATTTCTGAAATTTTGCCCCAAAATAAGTGAAATTTCTACAATTTTGCCCCAAAATAAGTGAAATTTCTGGAATTTTGCCCCAAAATAAGTGTAATTTCTGAGTTTTGCCCAAATATAAGGAGAAATTCTGTATTTTTGCCTCAACATATTGGGAATTTCTGCATTTTTGCCCCACAATTTGGGAAATTTCTGCAATTTTGCTCTAAAATAAGAAGAATTTCTGCCTTTTTGCCCAAAAATAAGAAGAATGCATACCTTTATGCCCTTAAAAAGTGAAATTTCTTAATTTTTGCTCCAAAATAAGGGGAATTTCTGCTTTTTTGCCTCTAAAAAAGTGGAATTTCTGTCTTTTTCCCCCCAAAACAAAGGTTATTTCTGTTTTCTGGCTCCAAAATAAGTTAAATTTCTGACTTATTACCCTGAAATAAGTGAAATTTCTGCAATTTTGCCCCAAAATAAGAGAAATTTCTGCCTTTTTGCCCCCAAATAAAGGGAATTTCAGCCTTTTACCTCAACATAAGAGAAATTTCTGCATTTTTACCCAAAAATATGGGAAATTTCTGCCTTTTTGCCCCAAAATAAAAAAAATTCTGCATTTTGTAACAAAATAAAAGAAATTTCTGCCTTTTAGCCCCAAAATAAGAAAATTTCTGCTTTTTTTTCTGAAATAAGTGAAATTTCTGCAATTTTGCCCCAAAATAATTTAAATTTCTGAGTTTTGCCCTAAAATAAGGAGAATTTCTGTCTTTTTGCCCCAACATATAGGGAATTACTGCATTTTTGCGCCACAATTAGGGGAATTTTCGCAATTTTGCTCTAAAATACGGGGAATTTCTGCCTTTTTTGTCCGAAAATAATAATAATGCATACCTTTTTGCCATAAAAAAGGGAATTTTCTTCATTTTTCTCCAAAATAAGGGGAATTTCTGCATTTGCCTCTAAATAAGTGGAATTTCTGTCTTTTTCCCCAAAAAACAAAGGGAATTTCTGTCTTTTTTGCCCCAAAATAAGGAAAATTTCTGACTTATTACTCTGAAATAAGTGAAATTTCTGCAATTTTGCCCCAAAATAAGAGAAATTTCTGTTTTTTAACCCCAAATAAGGGGAATTTCAGCATTTTACCTCAAAATAAGGGGAATTTCTGCATTTTTTCCCCAAAATATAGGAAATTTTTGCCTTTTTGCCAAAAATAAGAAAAAATTTCTGCAATTTTGTACCAAAATATGGGAAATTTCTGACTTTTTGCCCCAAAATAAGGAAAATTTCTGCCTTTTTTCTCTGAAATAAGTGAAATTTCTCCAATTTTGTTTCAAAATAAGTGCAATTTCTGCAATTTTGCCCCAAAATAAGGGAAATTTCTGGAATTTTGCCCCAAAATATGTGGAATTTCTGAGTTTTGCCCCAAAATAAGCAGAATTTCTGTCTTTTTGCCCCAACATATAGGGAATTTCTGCCTTTTTGCCCCACAATTAGGTTAATTTCTGCAATTTTGTTCCAAAATACAGAGAATTTCTGCCTTTCTGCCCGAAAATAAGAAGAATGCATACCTTTTTGCCATAAAAAAGGGAAATTTCTGTAATTTTGCTCCAAAATAAGGGGAATTTCTGCTTTTTGCCTCTAAATATGTGGAGTTTCTCTCTTTTTCCCCCAAAACAAAGAAAATTTCTGTCTTTTTTGCAACAAAATAAAGAAATTTTCTGACTTATTACCCTGAAATAAGTGAAATTTCTGCAATTTTGCCCCAAAATAAGGGAAATTTCTGCCCTTTTGCCCCCAAATAAGAGGAATTTCACCCTTTTACCTCAAAATAAGAAGAATTTCTGCATTTTTGCAACAAAATATTAGGAATTTCTGCCTTTTTGCCCCAAAATAAGGAAAATTTCTGCCTTTTTTCCCTGAAATAAGTGAAATTTCTGCAATTTTGCCCCAAAATAAGGGACATCTCTGGAATTTTGCCCCAAAATAAGTGGAATTTCTGAGTTATGCCCAAAAATAAGGAGAATTTATGTCTTTTTGCCCTAACATATAGGGAATTTCTGCCTTTTTGCCCCACAATTAGGGGAATTTCTAGAATTTTGCTCCAAAATACGGGGAATTTTTGCTTTTTAGGCCGAAAATAAAGGGAATGTATACCTTTTGCCACAAAAAAGGGAAATCTTCATTTTTGCTTCAAAATAAGGGGAATTTCTGCTTTTTTGCCTCTAAATAAGTGGAATTTCTGTCTTTTTCCCCCAAAACAAAGGGAATTTCTGTATTTTTTGCCCCAAGATAAGGAAAATTTCTGACTTATCACCCTGAAATAAGTGAAATTGCTGTATTTTGCCTCAAAATAAGAAAAATTTCTCCCTTTTTGCCCCCAAATAAGGGAAATTTCAGCCTTTTTACGTCAAAAAAAAAGAAATTTCTGCATTTTTGCCCAAAATATGGGAACTTTCTGCGTTTTTGTTCCAAAATAAGAAAAATTTCTTCAATTTTGTACCAAAATAAAAGAAATTTCTGCCTTTTTGCCCCAAAATAAAAAAATTTCTGCTTTTTTTCTGAAATAAGTGAAATTTCTGCAATTTTGCCCAAAATAAGTGAAATTTCTGCAATTTTGCCCCAAAATAAGGGAAATTTCTGGAATTTTGCCTCAAAATAAATGGTATTTCTGAGTTTTGCCACAAAATAAGGAGAATTTCTGTCCTGTTGCCCCAACATATAGGGAATTTCTGCCTTTTTGCCCCACAATTAGGGGAATTTCTGCAATTTTGCTCCAAAATACGGAGAATTTCTGCCTTTTTGTCCGAAAATAAGAAGAATGCATACCTTTTTGCCATAAAAAAGGGAAATTTCTTCATTTTTGCTTCAAAATAAGGGGAATTTCTGCATTTGCCTCTAAATAAGTGGAATTTCTGTCTTTTTCCCCCAAAACAAAGGGAATTTCTGTCTTTTTTGCCCCAAAATAAGGAAAATTTCTGACTTATTACTCTGAAATAAGTGAAATTTCTGCAATTTTGCCCCAAAATAAGAGAAATTTCTGTTTTTTAACCCCAAATAAGGGGAATTTCAGCATTTTACCTCAAAATAAGGGGAATTTCTGCATTTTTTCCCCAAAATATGGGAAATTTTTGCCTTTTTGCCAAAAATAAGAAAAAATTTCTGCAATTTTGTACCAAAATATGGGAAATTTCTGACTTTTTGCCCCAAAATAAGGAAAATTTCTGCCTTTTTTCTCTGAAATAAGTGAAATTTCTCCAATTTTGTCCCAAAATAAGTGCAATTTCTGCAATTTTGCCCCAAAATAAGGGAAATTTCTGGAATTTTGCCCCAAAATATGTGGAATTTCTGAGTTTTGCCCCAAAATAAGCAGAATTTCTGTCTTTTTGCCCCAACATATAGGGAATTTCTGCCTTTTTGCCCCACAATTAGGTTAATTTCTGCAATTTTGTTCCAAAATACAGAGAATTTCTGCCTTTTTGCCCGAAAATAAGAAGAATGCATACCTTTTTGCCATAAAAAAGGGAAATTTCTGTAATTTTGCTCCAAAATAAGGGGAATTTCTGCTTTTTGCCTCTAAATATGTGGAGTTTCTCTCTTTTTCCCCCAAAACAAAGAAAATTTCTGTCTTTTTTGCAACAAAATAAAGAAATTTTCTGACTTATTACCCTGAAATAAGTGAAATTTCTGCAATTTTGCCCCAAAATAAGGGAAATTTCTGCCCTTTTGCCCCCAAATAAGAGGAATTTCACCTTTTTACCTCAAAATAAGAAGAATTTCTGCATTTTTGCAACAAAATATTAGGAATTTCTGCCTTTTTGCCCCAAAATAAGGAAAATTTCTGCCTTTTTTCCCTGAAATAAGTGAAATTTCTGCAATTTTGCCCCAAAATAAGGGACATCTCTGGAATTTTGCCCCAAAATAAGTGGAATTTCTGAGTTATGCCCAAAAATAAGGAGAATTTATGTCTTTTTGCCCTAACATATAGGGAATTTCTGCCTTTTTGCCCCACAATTAGGGGAATTTCTAGAATTTTGCTCCAAAATACGGGGAATTTTTGCTTTTTAGACCGAAAATAAAGGGAATGTATACCTTTTGCCACAAAAAAGGGAAATCTTCATTTTTGCTTCAAAATAAGGGGAATTTCTGCTTTTTTGCCTCTAAATAAGTGGAATTTCTGTCTTTTTCCCCCAAAACAAAGGGAATTTCTGTATTTTTTGCCCCAAGATAAGGAAAATTTCTGACTTATCACCCTGAAATAAGTGAAATTGCTGTATTTTGCCTCAAAATAAGAAAAATTTCTCCCTTTTTGCCCCCAAATAAGGGAAATTTCAGCCTTTTTACGTCAAAAAAAAAGAAATTTCTGCATTTTTGCCCAAAATATGGGAACTTTCTGCGTTTTTGTTCCAAAATAAGAAAAATTTCTTCAATTTTGTACCAAAATAAAAGAAATTTCTGCCTTTTTGCCCCAAAATAAAAAAATTTCTGCTTTTTTTCTGAAATAAGTGAAATTTCTGCAATTTTGCCCAAAATAAGTGAAATTTCTGCAATTTTGCCCCAAAATAAGGGAAATTTCTGGAATTTTGCCTCAAAATATATGGTATTTCTGAGTTTTGCCACAAAATAAGGAGAATTTCTGTCCTGTTGCCCCAACATATAGGGAATTTCTGCCTTTTTGCCCCACAATTAGGGGAATTTCTGCAATTTTGCTCCAAAATACGGAGAATTTCTCCCTTTTTGTCCGAAAATAAGAAGAATGCATACCTTTTTGCCATAAAAAAGGGAAATTTCTTCATTTTTGCTTCAAAATAAGGGGAATTTCTGCATTTGCCTCTAAATAAGTGGAATTTCTGTCTTTTTCCCCCAAAACAAAGGGAATTTCTGTCTTTTTTGCCCCAAAATAAGGAAAATTTCTGACTTATTACTCTGAAATAAGTGAAATTTCTGCAATTTTGCCCCAAAATAAAGGAAATTTCTGCCTTTTTGCCCCCAAATAAGGGGAATTTCAGCCTTTTTACCTCAAAATAAGGGGAATTTCTGCATTTTTGCTTCAAAATATGGGAAATTTCTGCCTTTTTGCCCCAAAATAAAAAAATTTCTGCTTTTTTTCCCTGAAATAAGTGAAATTTCTGAAATTTTGCCCCAAAATAAGTGAAATTTCTGCAATTTGGTCCCAAAATATAGGAAATTTCTGGAATTTTGCCCCAAAATAAGTGGAATTTCTCAGTTTTGCCCCAAAATAAGAAGAATGTCTGCCTTTTTGCCCCAACATATAGGGAATTTCTGCCTTTTTGCCCCACAATTAGGGGAATTTCTGCAATGTTGCTCAAAATACAGGGAATTTCTGCCTTTTTGCCTGAAAATAAGAAGAATGCATAACTTTTTGCAATAAAAAAAAATTTCTTCATTTTTGCTTCAAAATAAGGGGAATTTCTGCATTTTTGACTCTAAATAAGTGGAAGTTCTGTCTTTTTCCCCCAAAACAAAGGGAATTTCTGTCTTTTTTCTTCCAAAATAAAAAAAAATTTCTTACTTATTACCCTGAAATAACTGAAATTTCTTCAATTTTGCCCCAAAATAAGGGAAATTATTGCCTTTTTGCCCCCAAATAAGGGTAATTTCAGCCTTTTTACCTCAAAATAAAAGGATTTTCTGCATTTTTGCCACAAAATATTAGGAATTTCTGCTTTTTGCCCCAAAATAAGGAAAATTTCTGCCTTTTTTCCCTGAAATAAGTGTAATTTCTGCAATTTTGCCCCAAAATAAGTGAAATTTCTGCAATTTTGTTCTAAAAAAAGGTAAATTTCTGGAATTTTGCCCCAAATAAGTGGAATTTCTGAGTTTCGCCCCAAAATAAGGAGAATTTCTGTCTTTTTGCTCCAACATATAGGGAATTTCTACCTTTTTGCCCGACAATTAGAGGAATTTCTGCAATTTTGCTCCAAAATACGGGGAATTTCTGCCTTTTTCCCGAAAATAAGAAGAATGCATACCTTTTTGCCATATAAAAAAGAAATTTCTTCATTGTTGCTCCAAAATAAGGAAAATTTCTGCTTTTTTGCCTCTAAATAAGTGTAATTTCTGTTTTTTTCCCCCAAAACAGAGGGAATTTCTGTCTTTTTTGCCCCAAAATAAGGAAAATTTCTGACTTATTACCCTGAAATAAGTGAAATTTCTGCAATTTTGCCCCAAAATAAAGGAAATTTCTGCCTTTTTGCCCCCAAATAAGGGGAATTTCAGCCTTTTTACCTCAAAATAAGGGGAATTTCTTCTTTTTTGCCTCTAAATAAGTGAAATTTCTGTCTTTTTTCTCTAAAACAAAAGGAATTTTGTCTTTTTGCCCCAAAATAAGGAAAATTTCTGACTTTTTTTCCTTAAATAAGTGAAATTTCTGCTTTTTTGCCCCCAAATAAGGGAATTTCAGACTTTTTACCCCAAAATAAGGGGAATTTTTGCATTTTTGCCCCAAAATATGGGAAATTTCTGCCTTTTTGCCCCAAAATAAGAAATATTAATGCAATTTTGTACCAAAATAAAAGAAATTTCTGCCTTTTTGCCCCAAAATAAGAAAATTTATGCTTTTTTTTCTGAAATAACTGAAATTTCTGCAATTTTGCCCCAAAATAAGTGAAATTTCTGAGTTTTGCCACAAAATAAGGAGAATTTCTGTCTCTTTGCCCCAACATATAAGGAATTTCTGCTTTTTGCCCCACAATTAGAGGAATTTCTGCAATTTTGTCCCAAAATACGAGGAATTTCTGCCTTTTTGTCTGAAAATAAGAAGAATGCATACCTTTTTGCCATAAAAAAGGGAAATTTTTTCATTTTTGCTCCAAAATAAGAAGAATTTCTGCTTTTTTCCTCTAAATAATTCGAATTTCTGTTTTTTCCCCCAAAACAAATAGAATTTCTGTCTTTTTTGCCCCAAAATAAAGAAAATTTCTGATTTATTACCCTGAAATAAGTGAAATTTCTGCAATTTTGCCTCTAAATAAGAGAAATTTCTGCCTTTTTGCACCCAAATAAGGGGAATTTCAGCCTTTTTACCTCAAAATAAGGGGAATTTCTGCATTTTTGCTTCAAAATATGGGAAATTTCTGCCTTTTTGCCCCAAAATAAAAAGATTTCTGCTTTTTTTCCCTGAAATAAGTGAAATTTCTGAAATTTTGCCCCAAAATAAGTGAAATTTCTGCAATTTGGCCCCAAAAGATAGGAAATTTCTGGAATTTTGCCCCAAAATAAGTGGAATTTCTCATTTTTGCCCCAAAATAAGAAGAATGTCTGCCTTTTTGCCCCAACATATAGGGAATTTCTTCCTTTTTGCCCCACAATTAGGGGAATTTCTGCAATGTTGCTCAAAATACAGTGAATTTCTGCCTTTTTGCCTGAAAATAAGAAGAATGCATAACTTTTTGCAATAAAAAAATTTCTTCATTTTTGCTTCAAAATAAGGGGAATTTCTGCATTTTTGACTCTAAATAAGTGGAAGTTCTGTCTTTTTCCCCCAAAACAAAGGGAATTTCTGTCTTTTTTCTTCCAAAATAAAAAAAAATTTCTTACTTATTACCCTGAAATAACTGAAATTTCTTCAATTTTGCCCCAAAATAAGGGAAATTACTGCCTTTTTGCCCCCAAATAAGGGTAATTTCAGCCTTTTTACCTCAAAATAATGGGAATTTCTGCATTTTTGCCACAAAATATTAGGAATTTCTGCTTTTTACCCCAAAATAAGGAAAATTTCTGCCTTTTTTCCCTGAAATAAGTGAAATTTCTGCAATTTTGCCCCAAAATAAGTGAAATTTCTGCAATTTTGTTCTAAAATAAGGTAAATTTCTGGAATTTTGCCCCAAATAAGTGGAATTTCTGAGTTTCGCCCCAAAATAAGGAGAATTTCTGTCTTTTTGCTCCAACATATAGGGAATTTCTACCTTTTTGCCCGACAATTAGAGGAATTTCTGCAATTTTGCTCCAAAATACGGGGAATTTCTGCCTTTTTCCCGAAAATAAGAAGAATGCATACCTTTTTGCCATATAAAAAAGAAATTTCTTCATTTTTGCTCCAAAATAAGGAAAATTTCTGATTTTTTGCCTCTAAATGAGTGTAATTTCTGTTTTTTTCCCCCAAAACAGAGGGAATTTCTGTCTTTTTTGCCCCAAAATAAGGAAAATTTCTGACTTATTACCCTGAAATAAGTGAAATTTCTGCAATTTTGCCCCAAAATAAGGAAAATTTCGGCCTTTTTACCCCCAAATAAAGGGAATTTCACCGATTCTACCTCAAAATAAAGGGAATTTCTGCATTTTTGCCACAAAATATTAGGAATTTCTGAATTTTTGCCCCAAAATAAAGAAAATTTCTGCCTTTTTTCCCTGAAATAAGTGAAATTTCTGCAATTTTGGCCCAAAATAAGTGAAATTTCTGCCTTTTTGCCCCCAAATAAGGGGAATTTTAGTCTTTTTACCTCAAAATAAGGGGAATTTCTGCATTTTTGCCCCAAAATATGGGAAATTTCTGCCTTTTTGCCCCAAACTAAGAAAAATTTCTGCAATTTTGTACCAAAATAAAAGAAATTTCTGCCTTTTTGCTTCCAAATAAAAAAATTTCTACTTTCTTTCTGAAAAAAGTGAAATTTCTGAAATTTTGCCCCAAAATAAGTGAAATTTCTACAATTTTTCCCCAAAATAAGTGAAATTTCTGGAATTTTGCCCCAAAATAAGTGGAATTTCTGAGTTTTGCACAAAAATAAGGAGAATTTCTGTATTTTTGCCTCAACATTTTGGGAATTTCTGCATTTTTGCCCCACAATTTGGGAAATTTCTGCAATTTTGCTCTAAAATAAGGGGAATTTCTGCCTTTTGCCCAAAAATAAGAAGAATGCATACCTTTATGCCCTTAAAAAGTGAAATTTCTTAATTTTTGCTCCAAAATAAGGGGAATTTCTGCTTTTTTGCCTCTAAAAAAGTGGAATTTCTGTCTTTTTCCCCCCAAAACAAAGGTTATTTCTGTTTTCTGGCTCCAAAATAAGTTAAATTTCTGACTTATTACCCTGAAATAAGTGAAATTTCTGCAATTTTGCCCCAAAATAAGAGAAATTTCTGCCTTTTTGACCCCAAATAAAGGGAATTTCAGCCTTTTACCTCAAAATAAGAGAAATTTCTGCATTTTTACCAAAATATGGGAAATTTCTGCCTTTTTGCCCCAAAATAAAAAAAATTCTGCATTTTGTAACAAAATAAAAGAAATTTCTGTCTTTTGGCCCCAAAATAAGAAAATTTCTGCTTTTTTTTCTGAAATAAGTGAAATTTCTGCAATTTTGCCCCAAAATAATTTAAATTTCTGAGTTTTGCCCTAAAATAAGGAGAATTTCTGTCTTTTTGCCCCAACATATAGGGAATTACTGCATTTTTGCGCCACAATTAGGGGAATTTTCGCAATTTTGCTCTAAAATACGGGGAATTTCTGCCTTTTTTGTCCGAAAATAATAATAATGCATACCTTTTTGCCATAAAAAAGGGAATTTTCTTCATTTTTCTCCAAAATGTGGGGAATTTTTGCTTTTATGCCTCTAAATAAGTGGAATTTCTGTCTTTTTCCTCCAAAACAAAGGGAATTTCTGTCTTTTTTGCACCAAAATAAGGAAAATTTCTGACTTATTACTCTGAAATAAGTGAAATTTCTGCAATTTTGCCCCAAAATAAGAGAAATTTCTGTTTTTTAACCCCAAATAAGGGGAATTTCAGCATTTTACCTCAAAATAAGGGAAATTTCTGCATTTTTTCCCCAAAATATGGGAAATTTTTGCCTTTTTGCCAAAAATAAGAAAAAATTTCTCCAATTTTGTACCAAAATATGGGAAATTTCTGACTTTTTGCCCCAAAATAAGGAAAATTTCTGCCTTTTTTCTCTGAAATAAGTGAAATTTCTCCAATTTTGTCCCAAAATAAGTGCAATTTCTGCAATTTTGCCCCAAAATAAGGGAAATTTCTGGAATTTTGCCCCAAAATATGTGGAATTTCTGAGTTTTGCCCCAAAATAAGCAGAATTTCTGTCTTTTTGCCCCAACATATAGAGAATTTCTGCCTTTTTGCCCCACAATTAGGTTAATTTCTGCAATTTTGTTCCACAATACAGAGAATTTCTGCCTTTTTGCCCGAAAATAAGAAGAATGCATACCTTTTTGCCATAAAAAAGGAAATTTCTGTAATTTTGCTCCAAAATAAGGGGAATTTCTGCTTTTTGCCTCTAAATATGTCTAGTTTCTCTCTTTTTCCCCCAAAACAAAGAAAATTTCTGTCTTTTTTGCAACAAAATAAAGAAATTTTCTGACTTATTACCCTGAAATAAGTGAAATTTCTGCAATTTTGCCCCAAAATAAGGGAAATTTCTGCCCTTTTGCCCCCAAATAAGAGAAATTTCACCCTTTTACCTCAAAATAAGGAGAATTTCTGCATTTTTGCAACAAAATATTAGGAATTTCTGCCTTTTTGCCCCAAAATAAGGAAAATTTCTGCGTTTTTCCCTGAAATAAGTGAAATTTCTGCAATTTTGCCCCAAAATAAGGGACATCTCTGGAATTTTGCCCCAAAATTTGTGGAATTTCTGAGTTTTGCCCAAAAATAAGGAGTATTTATGTCTTTTTGCCCTAACATATAGGGAATTTCTGCCTTTTTGCCCCACAATTAGGGGAATTTCTAGAATTTTGCTCCAAAATACGGGGAATTTTTGCTTTTTAGGCCAAAAATAAAGGGAATGTTTACCTTTTGCCACAAAAAAGGGAAATCTTCATTTTTGCTTCAAAATAAGGGGAATTTCTGCTTTTTTGCCTCTAAATAAGTGGAATTTCTGTCTTTTTCCCCCTAAACAAAGGGAATTTCTGTATTTTTTGCCCCAAGATAAGGAAAATTTCTGACTTATTACCCTGAAATAAGTGAAATTGCTGTATTTTGCCTCAAAATAAGAAAAATTTCTCCCTTTTTGCCCCCAAATAAGGGGAATTTCAGCCTTTTTACGTCAAAAAAAGGGAAATTTCTGCATTTTTGCCCCAAAATATGGGAACTTTCTGCGTTTTTGTTCCAAAATAAGAAAAATTTCTTCAATTTTGTACCAAAATAAAAGAAATTTCTGCCTTTTTGCCCCAAAATAAAAAAATTTCTGCTTTTTTTCTGAAATAAGTGAAATTTCTGCAATTTTGCCCAAAATAAGTGAAATTTCTGCAATTTTGCCCCAAAATAAGGGAAATTTCTGGAATTTTGCCTCAAAATAAGTGGTATTTCTGAGTTTTGCCACAAAATAAGGAGAATTTCTGTCCTTTTGCCCCAACATATAGGGAATTTCTGCCTTTTTGCCCCACAATTAGGGGAATTTCTGCAATTTTGCTCCAAAATACAGAGAATTTCTGCCTTTTGGCCGAAAATAAGAAGAATGCATACCTTTTTGCCATAAAAAAGGGAAATTTCTTCATTTTTGCTCCAAAATAAGGGGAATTTCTGCATTTGCCTCTAAATAAGTGGAATTTCTGTCTTTTTCCCCCAAAACAAAGGAAATTTCTGTCTTTTTTGCCCCAAAATAAGGAAAATTTCTGACTTATTACCCTGAAATAAGTGAAATTTCTGCAATTTTGCCCCAAAATAAAGGAAATTTCTGCCTTTTTGCCCCCAAATAAGGGGAATTTCAGCCTTTTTACCTCAAAATAAGGGGAATTTCTGCTTTTTTGCCTCTAAATAAGTGGAATTTCTGTCTTTTTTCTCTAAAACAAAAGGAATTTCTGTCTTTTTGCCCCAAAATAAGGAAAATTTCTGACTTTTTTTCCTTAAATAAGTGAAATTTCTGCTTTTTTGCCCACAAATAAGGGAATTTCAGACTTTTTACCCCAAAATAAGGGGAATTTTTGCATTTTTCCCCAAAATATGGGAAATTTCTGCCTTTTTGCCCCAAAATAAGAAAAAGTTCTGCAATTTTGTACCAAAATAAAAGAAATTTCTGCCTTTTTGCCCCAAAATAAGAAAATTTATGCTTTTTTTCTGAAATAACTGAAATTTCTGCAATTTTGCCCCAAAATAAGTGAAATTTCTGAGTTTTGCCACAAAATAAGGAGAATTTCTGTCTTTTTGCCCCAACATATAAGGAATTTCTGCCTTTTTGCCCCACAATTAGAGGAATTTCTGCAATTTTGCTCCAAAATACGAGGAATTTCTGCCTTTTTGCCTGAAAATAAGAAGAATGCATACCTTTTTGCAATAAAAAAAGGAAATTTCTTCATTTTTGCTTCAAAATAAGGGGAATTTCTGCATTTTTGATTCTAAATATGTGGAATTTCTGTCTTTTTCCCCCAAAACAAAGGGAATTTCTGTCTTTTTTCTTCCAAAATAAAAAAAATTTCTTACTTATTACCCCGAAATAACTGAAATCTCTTCAATTTTGCCCAAAATAAGGGAAATTACTGCCTTTTTGCCCCCAAATAAGGGTAATTTCAGCCTTTTTACCTCAAAATAAGGGGAATTTCTGAATTTTTGCCACAAAATATTAGGAATTTCTGCTTTTTGCCCCAAAATAAGGAAAATTTCTGTATTTTTCCCTGAAATAAGTGAAATTTCTGCAATTTTGCCCCAAAAAAAGTGAAATTTCTGCAATTTTGTTCTAAAATAAGGTAAATTTCTGGAATTTTGCCCCAAATAAGTGGAATTTCTGAGTTTTGCCCCAAAATAAGGAGAATTTCTGTCTTTTTGCCCCAACATATAGGGAATTTCTACCTTTTTGCCCGACAATTAGGGGAATTTCTGCAATTTTGCTCCAAAATACGGGGAATTTCTGCCTTTTTGCCCGAAAATAAGAAGAATGCATACCTTTTTGCCATAAAAAAGGGAAATTTCTTCATTTTTGCTCCAAAATAAGGAAAATTTCTGCTTTTTTGCCTATAAATAAGTGGTATTTCTGTCTTTTTCCCCCAAAACAAAGGAAATTTCTGTCTTTTTTGCCCCAAAATAAGGAAAATTTCTTACTTATTACCCTGAAATAAGTGAAATTTCTGCAATTTTGCCCCAAAATAATGGAAATTTCGGCCTTTTTACCCCCAAATAAGGGGAATTTCACCCTTTTGACCTCAAAATAAATTGAATTTCTGCATTTTTGCCACAAAATATTAGGAATTTCTGCCCTTTTGCCCCAAAATAAGGAAAATTTCTACCTTTTTTCCCTGAAATAAGTGAAATTTCTGCAATTTTGGCCCAAAATAAGTGAAATTTCTGCCTTTTTGCCCCCAAATAAGAGGAATTTTAGCCTTTTTACCTCAAAATAAGGGGAATTTCTGATTTTTGCCCCAAAATATGGGAAATTTTGCCTTTTTGCCCCAAAATAAGAAAAATTTCTGCAATTTTGTACCAAAATAAAAGAAATTTCTGACTTTTTGCTTCCAAATAGAAAAATTTCTACTTTTTTTTCTGAAAAAAGTGAAATTTCTGAAATTTTGCCCCAAAATAAGTGAAATTTCTACAATTTTGCCCCAAAATAAGTGAAATTTCTGGAATTTTGCCCAAAAATAAGTGGAATTTCTGTCTTTTTCCCCCAAAACAAAGGGAATTTCTGTATTTTTTGCCCCAAGATAAAGAAAATTTCTGACTTATTACCCTGAAATAAGTGAAATTGCTGCAATTTTGCCTCAAAATTAAAAAAATTTCTCCCTTTTTGCCCCCAAATAAGGGGAATTTCAGCCTTTTTACGTCAAAAAAAGGGAAATTTCTGCAGTTTTGCCCCAAAATATGAGAAATTTCTTCAATTTTGTACCAAAATAAAAGAAATTTCTGCCTTTTTGCCCCAAAATTAAAAAAATTCTGCATTTTTTCTGAAATAAGTGAAATTTCTGCAATTTTGCCCAAAATAAGTAAAATTTCTGCAATTTTTCCACAAAATAAGGGAAATTTCTGGAATTTTGCCTCAAAATAAGTGTTATTTCTGAGTTTTGCCACAAAATAAGGAGAATTTCTGTACTTTTGCCCCAACATATAGGGAATTTCTGCCTTTTTGCCCCACAATTAGGGGAATTTCTGCAATTTTGCTCCAAAATACGGGGAATTTCTGCCTTTTTGTCCGAAAATAAGAAGAATGCATACCTTTTTGCCATAAAAAAGGGAAATTTCTTCATTTTTGCTCCAAAATAAGGGGAATTTCTGCATTTGCCTCTAAATAAGTGGAATTTCTGTCTTTTTTGCCCCAAAATAAGGAAAATTTCTGACTTATTACCCTGAAATAAGTGAAATTTCTGCAATTTTGCCCCAAAATAAAGGAAATTTCTGCCTTTTTGCCCCCAAATAAGGGGAATTTCAGCCTTTTTACCTCAAAATAAGGGGAATTTCTGCTTTTTTGCCTCTAAATAAGTGGAATTTCTGTCTTTTTTCTCTAAAACAAAAGGAATTTCTGTCTTTTTGCCCCAAAATAAGGAAAATTTCTGACTTTTTTTCCTTAAATAAGTGAAATTTCTGCTTTTTTCCCCCAAATAAGGGAATTTCTGCATTTTTGCCCCAAAATATGGGAAATTTCTGGCTTTTTGCCCCAAAATAAGAAAATTTCTGCTTTTTTTTTCTGAAATAACTGAAATTTCTGCAATTTTGTCCCAAAATAAGTGAAATTTCTGAGTTTTGCCACAAAATAAAGAGAATTTCTGTCTTTTTGCCCCAACATATAAGGAATTTCTGCCTTTTTGCCCCACAATTAGAGGAATTTCTGCAATTTTGCTCCAAAATACGGGGAATTTCTGCCTTTTTCTCTGAAAATAAGAAGAATGCATACATTTTTGCCATAAAAAAGTAAAATTTTTTGATTTTTGCTCCAAAATAAGAAGAATTTCTGCTTTTTTCCTCTAAATAATTCGAATTTCTGTTTTTTCCCCCAAAACAAATAGAATTTCTGTCTTTTTTGCCCCAAAATAAAGAAAATTTCTGATTTATTACCCTGAAATAAGTGAAATTTCTGCAATTTTGCCTCTAAATAAGAGAAATTTCTGCCATTTTGCACCCAAATAAGGGGAATTTCATCCTTTTTACCTCAAAATAAGGGGAATTTCTCCATTTTTGCTTCAAAATATGGGAAATTTCTGCCTTTTTGCCCCAAAATAAAAAATTTCTGCTTTTTTTCCCTGAAATAAGTGAAATTTCTGAAATTTTGCCCCAAAATATGTGAAATTTCTGCAATTTGGCCACAAAATATGGGAAATTTCTGGAATTTTGCCCCAAAATAAATGGAATTTCTGAGTTTTGCCCCAAAATAAGAAGAATGTCTGTCTTTTTGCCCCAACATATAGGGAATTTCTGCCTTTTTGCCTCACAATTAGGGAAATTTCTGCAATATTGCTCAAAATACAGGGAATTTCTACCTTTTTGCCTGAAAATAAAAAGAATGCATACCTTTTTGCCATAAAAAATGGGAAATTTCTTCATTTTTGCTCCAAAATAAGGGGTATTTCTGCATTTTTGACTCTAAATAAGTGGAATTTCTGTTTTTTTCCCCCAAAACAAAGGGAATTTCTGTCTTTTTTGTTCCAAAATAAGGAAAATTTCTTACTTATTACCCTGAAATAAGTGAAATTTCTGCAATTTTGCCCCAAAATAAGGGAAATTACTGCCTTTTTGCCCCCAAATAAGGGAAATTTCAGCCTTTTTACCTCAAAATAAGGGGAATTTTTGCATTTTTACCACAAAATATTAGGAATTTCTGTTTTTTGCCCCAAAATAAGGAAAATTTCTGCCTTTTTTCCCTGAAATAAGTGAAATTTCTGCAATTTTGCCCCAAAATAAGTGAAATTTCTGCAATTTTGCCCTAAAATAAGGTAAATTTCTGGAATTTTGCACCAAATAAGTGGAATTTCTGAGTTTCGCCCCAAAATAAGGAGAATTTCTGTCTTTTTGCCCTAACATATATGGAATTTCTACATTTTTGCCCGACAATTAGGGGAATTTCTGCAATTTTGCTCCAAAATACAAGGAATTTTTGCCTTTTTGCCCGAAAATAAGTAGAATGCATACCTTTTTGCCATAAAAAAGGGAAATTTCTTCATTTTTGCTCCAAAATAAGGAAAATTTCTGCTTTTATGCCTCTAAATAAGTGGTATTTCGGTCTTTTTCCTCCAAAACAAAGGGAATTTCTGTCTTTTTTGCCCCAAAATAAAAAAAATTTCTGACTTATTACCCTGAAATAAGTGAAATTTCTGCAATTTTGCCCCAAAATAGGGAAATTTCGGCCTTTTTACCCCCAAATAAGGGGAATTTCACCCTTTTTACCTCAAAATAAAGGGAAATTCTGTATTTTTGCCACAAAATATTAGGAATTTCTGCCTTTTTGCTCCAAAATAAGGAAAATTTCTGCCTTTTTTCCCTAAAATAAGTGAAATTTCCGCAATTTTGGCCCAAAATAATTGAAATTTCTGCCTTTTTGCCCCCAAATAAGGGGAATTTTAGCCTTTTTACCTCAAAATAAGGGGAATTTCTGAATTTTTGCCCCAAAATAAGAAAAATTTCTGAAATTTGTACCAAAATAAAAGAAATTTCTGCATTTTTGCTTCCAAAAAGAAAAATTTCTATTTTTTTTCTGAAAATAAGTCAAATTTCTGAAATTTTGGCCCAAAATAAGTGAAATTTCTAGAATTTTGCCCCAAAATAAGTGAAATTTCTGGAATTTTGCCCCAAAATAAGTGGAATTTCTGAGTTTTACCCCAAAATAAGGAGAATTTCTGTCTTTTTGCCCCAACATATAGGGAATTTCTGCCTTTTTGCACCACAATTAGGGGAATTTCTGCAATTTTGGTCCAAAATACAGGGAATTTCTGCCTTTTTGCCCGAAATTAAGAATGCATACCTTTTTGCCATAAAAAAGGAAAATTTCTTCATTTTTGCTCCAAAATAAAAGGAATTTCTGCCTTTTTGACTCTAAATAAGTGGAATTTCTGTCTTTTTCCCCCAAAACAAAGGGAATTTCTGTTTTTTTTGTTCCAAAATAATGAAAATTTCTGACTTATTACCCTGAAGTAAGTGAAATTTCTACAATTTTGCCCCAAAAAAAGGAAAATTTCTGCCTTTTTGCCCCCAAATAAGGGGAATTTCAGCATTTTTACCTCAAAATAAGGGGAATTTCTGCATTTTTGCCACAAAATATTAGGAATTTCTGCCTTTTTGCCCCAAAATAAGGAAAATTTCTGCCTTTTTTTCCTGAAATAAGTGAAATTTCTGAAATTTTGCCCCAAAATAAGTGAAATTTCTGCAATTTGGCCCCAAAATAAGGAAAATTTCTACAATTTTGTACCAAAATAAAAGAAATTTCTGCCTTTTTGCTTCCAAATAAGAAAATTTCTGCTTTTTTTCTGAAATAGGTGAAATTTCTGAAATTTTTCCCCAAAATAAGTGAAATTTCTACAATTTTGCCCCAAAATAAGTGAAATTTCTGGAATTTTGCCTCAAAATAATTGGAATTTCATAGTTTTGACCCAAAATAAGGAGAATTTCTGTCTTTTTGCCTCAACATATAGGGAGTTTCTGCCTTTTTGCCCCACAATTATGGCAATTTCTGCAATTTTGCTCCAAAATACGGGTATTTCTGCCTTTTTGCCCAAAAATAAGAAGAATGCATACCTTTTTGCCATAAAAAAGGAAAATTTCTTCATTTTTGCTCCAAAATAAGGGGAATTTCTGCTTTTATGCCTCTAAATATGTGGAATTTCTGTCTTTGTCTCCCAATACAAATAGAATTTCTGTCTTTTTGCTCCAAAATAAGGAAAATTTGTGACTTATTACCCTGAAATAAGTTAAATTTCTGCAATTTTCCCCCAAATAAGTGAAATTTCTGCAACTTGCCCCAAAATAAGTGAAATTTCTACAATTTTGTGCCAAAATAAGTGAAATTTCTGGAAATTTGCCCCAAAATAAGTGGAATTTCCGAGTTTTGCCCCAAAATAAGGAGAATTTCTGTCTTTTTGCCTCAACATATAGGGAATTTCTGCCTTTTTGCCCCACAATTAGGGGAATTTCTGCAATTTTGCTCCAAAATATGGGGAATTTCTGCCTTTTTGCCCGAAAATAAGAATGCATACCTTTTTGCCATAAAAAAGGAAAATTTCTTCATTTTTGCTCCAAAATAAAGGGAATTTTTGCTTTTTTGCCTCTAAATAAGTGGAATTTCTGTATTTTTCCCCCAAAACATAGGTAATTTCTGTCTTTTTTGCCCAAAAATAAGGAAAATTTCTGACTTATTACCCTGAAGTAAGTGAAATTTATGCAATTTTGCCCCAAAATAAGGGGAATTTCTGCTTCTTTGTCTCTAAATAAGTGGAATTTATGTATTTTTCCCCCAAAACAAAGGGAATTTATGTCTTTTTTGCGCAAAATAAGGAAAATTTCTGACTTATTACCATGAAATAAGGGAAATTTCTTGAATTTTGCCCCAAATAAGGGAAATTTCTGCATTTTTGCCCGAAAATAAGAAGAATGCATAACTATTTGCCATAAAAAAGGAAAATTTCTTCATTTTTGCTCCAAAATAAAGAGAATTTTTGCTTTTATGCCTCTAAATATGTGGAATTTCTGTCTTTGTCCCCCAAAACAAAGGGAATTTCTGTATTTTTGCCCCAAAATAAGGAAAATTTCTGACTTATTATCCTGAAATAAGTGAAATTTCTGCAATTTTTCCCCAAAATAAGGGAAATTTCTCCCTTTTTGCCCCCAAATAACGGGAATTTCAGCCTTTTTACCTCAAAATAAGGGGAATTTCTGCATTTTTGCCCCAAAATATGGGAAATTTCTGCCTTTTTGCCCAAAATAAAAAAATTTTCTGCAATTTTGTAACAAAATAAAAGAAATTTTTGCCTTTTTGCCCCAGAAGAAGAAAATTTCTGCTTTTATTCCCTTAAATAAGTGAAATTTCTGCAATTTTGCCCCAAAATAAGTGAAATTTCTGCAATTTTGCCCCAAAATAAGGGAAATTTCTGGAATTTTGCCTTAAAATAAGTGGAATTTCTGAGTTTTGCCCCAAAATAAGAAGAATTTCTGTCTTTATGCCATAAAATATAGGGAATTTCTGCCTTTTTTGCCCCACAATTAGAGGAATTTCTGCAATTTTGCTCCAAAATACGAGAAATTTCTGGTATTTGCCCGAAAATAAGAAGAATGCATACCTTTTTGCCATAAAAAAGGGAAATTTCTTCATTTTTGCTCCAAAATAAGGGGAATTTCTGCTTTTTTGCCTCTAAATAAGTGGAATTTCTGTCTTTTTCCCCCAAAACAAAGGGAATTTCTGTCTTTTTTGCCCGAAAATAAAAAAAATTTCTGACTTATTACCCTGACATAAGTGAAATTTCTCCAATTTTGCCCCAAAATAAGTGAAATTTCTGCAATTGTGCCCCAAAATAAGGAAAATTTCTGCCTTTTTTCCCTGAAATATGTGAAATTTCTGCAATTTTGCCCCAAAATAAAGGAAATGTCTGCCTTTTGCCCCCAAATAAGGGAATTTAATTTTTTTTACCTCAAAAAAGGGGATTTTCTGCATTTTTGCGCTAAAATATGGGAAATTTCTGCCTTTTTGCCCCAAAATAAGAAAAATTTCTGAAATTTTTTACCAAAATATAAGAAATTTCTGCCTTTTTGCCCCAAAATAAAATAATTTCTGATTTTTTTCCCATAAATAAGTGAAATTTCTGGAATTTTGCCCCAAAATAAGTGAAATTTCTGCAATTTTGCCCCAAAATAAGGAAAATTTCTGGGATTTTGCCCCAAAATAAGTGGAATTTCTGAGTTTTGCCCGAAAACAATGAAGGATTTCTGTCTTTTTGCACTAACATATAGGGAATATCTGCCTTTTTGCCCCACAATTAGGGGAATTTCTGCAATTTTGCTCCAAATTATGGGGAATTTCTGCTTTTTAGCCTAAAAATAAGGGGAATGTATACCTTTTACTACAAAAAAGAGAAATTTCTTCATTTTTGCTAAAAAATAAAAGGACTTTCTGCTTTTTTGCCTCTAAAAAAGTGGAATTTCTGTGTTTTCCCCTCAAAACAAAGGGAATTTCTGTGTTTTTTGCCCAAAATAAGGAAAATTTCTGACTTATTACCCTGAAATAAGTGAAATTTCTGCAATTTTGCCCCCAAATAAGGGAAATTTCTGCCTTTTTGCCCCCAAATAAGGGGAATTTCAGCCTTTTTCCTCAAAATAAGAAGAATTTCTGCATTTTTGCCCCAAAATATGGGAAATTTCTGCATTTATGCTCCAAAATAAGAAAAATTTCTGCAATTTTGTACCAAAATAAAAGAAATTTCTGCCTTTTTGCCCCAAAATAAGAAAATTTCTGCTTTTTTTTCTGCAATAAGTGAAATTTCTGCAATTTTGCCCCAAAATAGGTGAAATTTCAGCAATTTTGCCACAAAATAAGGGAAATTTCTGGAATTTTGCCCTAAAATAAGTAAACTTCTGAGTTTTGCCCGAAAATAAGGAGAATTTTTGTCCTTTTTCACCAACATATAGGGAATTTCTGCCTTTTTGTTCCACAATTAGGGGAATTTCTTCAATTTTACTCCAAAATATGGGGAATTTCTGCCTTTTTGCCCAAAAATAAGAAGAATGCATATCTTTTTGCCATAAAAAAGGGAAATTTCTTCATTTTTGCTCCAAAATAAGGAAAATTTCTGCTTTTTTCCCTCTAAATAAGTGGAATTTCTGTCTTTTTCCCCCAAAACAAAGAGAATTTCTGTATTTTTTGCCCCAAGATAAGGAAAATTTCTGACTTATTACCCTGAAATAAGTGAAATTGCTGCAATTTTGCCTCAAAATAAAAAAAATTTCTCTCTCTTTGCCCCCAAATAATGGGAATTTCATCCTTTTTATGTCAAAATAAGGGAAATTTCTGCAGTTTTGCCCCAAAATATCGGAAATTTCTGCGTTTTTGCCCCAAAATAAAAAAAATTTCTTCAATTTTGTACCAAAATAAAAGAAATTTCTGCCTTTTTGCCCCAAAATAAAAAAAATTCTGCTTTTTTTCTGAAATAAGTGAAATTTCTGCAATTTTGCCCAAAATAAGTGAAATTTCTGCAATTTTTCCACAAAATAAGGGAAATTTCTGGAATTTTGCCTCAAAATAAGTGGAATTTCTGAGTTTTGCCACAAAATAAGGAGAATTTCTGTCCTTTTGCCCCAACATATAGGGAATTTCTGCCTTTTTGCCCCACAATTAGCGGAATTTCTGCAATTTTGCTCCAAAATACGGGGAATTTCTGCCTTTTTATCCGAAAATAAGAAGAATGCATACCTTTTTGCCATAAAAAAGGGAAATTTCTTCATTTTTGTCCAAAATAAGGGGAATTTCTGCATTTGCCTCTAAATAAGTGGAATTTCTGTCTTTTTCCCCCAAAACAATTGGAATTTCTGTCTTTTTTGCCCCAAAATAAGGAAAATTTCTGACTTATTACCCTGAAATAAGTGAAATTTCTGCAATTTTGCCTCAAAATAAAGGAAATTTCTGCCTTTTTGCCCCCAAATAAGGGGAATTTCAGCCTTTTTACCTCAAAATAAGGGGAATTTCTGCATTTTTGCTTCAAAATATGGGAAATTTCTGCCTTTTTGCCCCAAAATAAAAAAATTTCTGCTTCTTTTCTCTGAAATAAGTGAAATTTCTGAAATTTTGCCCCAAAATAAGTGAAATTTCTGCAATTTGGCCCCAAAATATGGGAAATTTCTGGAATTTTGCCCCAAAATAAGTGGAATTTCTCAGTTTTGCCCAAAAGAAGAAGAATGTCTGTCTTTTTGCCCCAACATATAGGGAATTTCTGCCTTTTTGCCCCAAAATTAGGGGAATTTCTGCAATGTTGCTCAAAATACAGGGAATTTCTGCCTTTTGGCCTGAAAATAAGAAGAATGCATAACTTTTTGCCATAAAAAAGGGAAATTTCTTCATTTTTGCTTCAAAATAAGGGGAATTTCTGCCTTTTTGACTCTAAATAAGTGGAATTTCTGTCTTTTTCCCCCAAAACAAAGGGAATTTCTGTCTTTTTTCTTCCAAAATAAAAAAAATTTCTTACTTATTACCCTGAAATAACTGAAATTTCTTCAATTTTGCCCCAAAATAAGGGAAATTACTGCCTTTTTGCCCCCAAATAAGGGTAATTTCAGCCTTTTTACCTCAAAATAAGGGGAATTTATGCATTTTTGCCACAAAATATTAGGAATTTCTGCTTTTTGCCCTAAAATAAGGAAAATTTCTGCCTCTTTTCCCTGAAATAAGTGAAATTTCTGCAATTTTGCCCCAAAATAAGTGAAATTTCTGCAATTTTGTTTTAAAATAAGGTAAATTTCTGGAATTTTGCCCCAAACAAGTGGAATTTCTGAGTTTCGCCCCAAAATAAGGAGAATTTCTGTCTTTTTGCCCCAACATAGAGGGAATTTCTACCTTTTTGCCCGACAATTAGGGGAATTTCTGCAATTTTGCTCCAAAATACGGGGAATTTCTGCCTTTTTGCCCGAAAATAAGAAAAATTCATACCTTTTTGCCATAAAAAAGGGAAATTTCTTCATTTTTGCTCCAAAATAAGGAAAATTTCTGCTTTTTTGCCTCTAAATAAGAGGTATTTCTGTCTTTTTCCCCCAAAACAAAGGGAATTTCTGTCTTTTTTGCCCCAAAATATGGAAAATTTCTTACTTATTACCCTGAAATAAGTGAAATTTCTGCAATTTTGCCCCAAAATAAGCGAAATTTCGGCATTTTTACCCCCAAATAAGGGGAATTTCACCCTTTTTACCTCAAAATAAAGGGAATTTCTCCATTTTTGCCACAAAATATTAGGAATTTCTGCCTTTTTGCCCCAAAATAAGGAAAATTTCTGCCTTTTTTTTCTGAAATAAGTGAAATTTCCGCAAGTTTGGCCCAAAATAAGTGAAATTTCTGCCTTTTTGCCCCCAAATAAGGGGAATTTTAGCCTTTTTACCTCAAAAGAAGGGGAATTTCTGCATTTTTGCCCTAAAATATGGGAAATTTCTGCCTTTTTGCCCCAAAATAAGAAAAATTTCTGCAATTTTGTACCAAAATAAAAGAAATTTCTGCCTTTTTGCTTCCAAATAGAAAAATTTCTACTTTTTTTTTCTGAAAAAAGTGAAATTTCTGAAATTTTGCCACAAAATAAGTGAAATTTCTACAATTTTGCCCCAAAATAAGTGAAATTTCTGGAATTTTGCCCCAAAATATGTGGAATTTCTGTCTTTTTCCCCCAAAACAAAGGGAATTTCTGTATTTTTTGCCCCAAGATAAG
The DNA here is from genome assembly GCF_963924665.1 of Micromys minutus. Taxonomy (NCBI): domain Eukaryota; kingdom Metazoa; phylum Chordata; class Mammalia; order Rodentia; family Muridae; genus Micromys; species Micromys minutus. The sequence continues at coordinate 715,908 of NW_027667674.1, read as the reverse complement.
GAAAATTTCTGACTTATTACCCTGAAATGAGTGAAATTGCTGCAATTTTGCCTCAAAATAAGAAAAATTTCTCCCTTTTTGCCCCCAAATAAGGGGAATTTCAGCCTTTTTACGTCAAAAAAAGGGAAATTTCTGCAGTTTTGCCCCAAAATATGGGAAATTTCTGCGTTTTTGCCCCAAAATAAGAAAAATTTCTTCAATTTTGTACCAAAATAAAAGAAATTTATGCCTTTTTGCCCCAAAATAAAAAAAATTCTGCTTTTTTTCTGAAATAAGTGAAATTTCTGCAATTTTGCCCAAAATAAGTGAAATTTCTGCAATTTTTCTACAAAATAAGGGAAATTTCTGGAATTTTGCCTCAAAATAAGTGGTATTTCTGAGTTTTGCCACAAAATAAGGAGAATTTCTGTCCTTTTGCCCCAACATATAGGGAATTTCTGCCTTTTTGCCCCACAATTAGAGGAATTTCTGCAATTTTGCTCCAAAATACGGGGAATTTCTGCCTTTTTGTCCGAAAATAAGAAGAATGCATACCTTTTTGCCATAAAAAAGGGAAATTTCTTCATTTTTGCTCCAACATAAGGGGAATTTCTGCATTTGCCTCTAAATAAGTGGAATTTCTGTCTTTTTCCCCCAAAACAAAGGGAATTTCTGTCTTTTTTGCCCCAAAATAAGGAAAATTTCTGACTTATTACCCTGAAATAAGTGAAATTTCTGCAATTTTGCCTCAAAATAAAGGAAAAATTGCCTTTTTGCCCCCAAATAAGGGAAATTTCAGACTTTTTACCTCAAAATAAGGGGAATTTCTGCTTTTTTGCCTCTAAATAAGTGGAATTTCTGACTTTTTCCCCCAAAACAAAGGGAATTTCTGTATTTTTTGCCCCAAGATAAGAAAAATTTCTGACTTATCACCCTGACATAAGTGAAATTGCTGTATTTTGCCTCAAAATAAGAAAAATTTCTCCCTTTTTGCCCCCAAATAAGGAGAATTTCAGCCTTTTTACGTCAAAAAAAGGGAAATTCTGTATTTTTGCCACAAAATATTAGGAATTTCTGCCTTTTTGCCCCAAAATAAGGAAAATTTCTGCCTTTTTTCCCTAAAATAAGTGAAATTTCCGCAATTTTGGCCCAAAATAATTGAAATTTCTGCCTTTTTGCCCCCAAATAAGGGGAATTTTAGCCTTTTTACCTCAAAATAAGGGGAATTTCTGAATTTTTGCCCCAAAATAAGAAAAATTTCTGAAATTTGTACCAAAATAAAAGAAATTTCTGCATTTTTGCTTCCAAAAAGAAAAATTTCTATTTTTTTTTCTGAAAATAAGTCAAATTTCTGAAATTTTGGCCCAAAATAAGTGAAATTTCTAGAATTTTGCCCCAAAATAAGTGAAATTTCTGGAATTTTGCCCCAAAATAAGTGGAATTTCTGAGTTTTACCCCAAAATAAGGAGAATTTCTGTCTTTTTGCCCCAACATATAGGGAATTTCTGCCTTTTTGCACCACAATTAGGGGAATTTCTGCAATTTTGGTCCAAAATACAGGGAATTTCTGCCTTTTTGCCCGAAATTAAGAATGCATACCTTTTTGCCATAAAAAAGGAAAATTTCTTCATTTTTGCTCCAAAATAAAAGGAATTTCTGCCTTTTTGACTCTAAATAAGTGGAATTTCTGTCTTTTTCCCCCAAAACAAAGGGAATTTCTGTTTTTTTTGTTCCAAAATAATGAAAATTTCTGACTTATTACCCTGAAGTAAGTGAAATTTCTACAATTTTGCCCCAAAAAAAGGAAAATTTCTGCCTTTTTGCCCCCAAATAAGGGGAATTTCAGCATTTTTACCTCAAAATAAGGGGAATTTCTGCATTTTTGCCACAAAATATTAGGAATTTCTGCCTTTTTGCCCCAAAATAAGGAAAATTTCTGCCTTTTTTTCCTGAAATAAGTGAAATTTCTGAAATTTTGCCCCAAAATAAGTGAAATTTCTGCAATTTGGCCCCAAAATAAGGAAAATTTCTACAATTTTGTACCAAAATAAAAGAAATTTCTGCCTTTTTGCTTCCAAATAAGAAAATTTCTGCTTTTTTTCTGAAATAGGTGAAATTTCTGAAATTTTTCCCCAAAATAAGTGAAATTTCTACAATTTTGCCCCAAAATAAGTGAAATTTCTGGAATTTTGCCTCAAAATAATTGGAATTTCATAGTTTTGACCCAAAATAAGGAGAATTTCTGTCTTTTTGCCTCAACATATAGGGAGTTTCTGCCTTTTTGCCCCACAATTATGGCAATTTCTGCAATTTTGCTCCAAAATACGGGTATTTCTGCCTTTTTGCCCAAAAATAAGAAGAATGCATACCTTTTTGCCATAAAAAAGGAAAATTTCTTCATTTTTGCTCCAAAATAAGGGGAATTTCTGCTTTTATGCCTCTAAATATGTGGAATTTCTGTCTTTGTCTCCCAATACAAATAGAATTTCTGTCTTTTTGCTCCAAAATAAGGAAAATTTGTGACTTATTACCCTGAAATAAGTTAAATTTCTGCAATTTTCCCCCAAATAAGTGAAATTTCTGCAACTTGCCCCAAAATAAGTGAAATTTCTACAATTTTGTGCCAAAATAAGTGAAATTTCTGGAAATTTGCCCCAAAATAAGTGGAATTTCCGAGTTTTGCCCCAAAATAAGGAGAATTTCTGTCTTTTTGCCTCAACATATAGGGAATTTCTGCCTTTTTGCCCCACAATTAGGGGAATTTCTGCAATTTTGCTCCAAAATATGGGGAATTTCTGCCTTTTTGCCCGAAAATAAGAATGCATACCTTTTTGCCATAAAAAAGGAAAATTTCTTCATTTTTGCTCCAAAATAAAGGGAATTTTTGCTTTTTTGCCTCTAAATAAGTGGAATTTCTGTATTTTTCCCCCAAAACATAGGTAATTTCTGTCTTTTTTGCCCAAAAATAAGGAAAATTTCTGACTTATTACCCTGAAGTAAGTGAAATTTATGCAATTTTGCCCCAAAATAAGGGGAATTTCTGCTTCTTTGTCTCTAAATAAGTGGAATTTATGTATTTTTCCCCCAAAACAAAGGGAATTTATGTCTTTTTTGCGCAAAATAAGGAAAATTTCTGACTTATTACCATGAAATAAGGGAAATTTCTTGAATTTTGCCCCAAATAAGGGAAATTTCTGCATTTTTGCCCGAAAATAAGAAGAATGCATAACTATTTGCCATAAAAAAGGAAAATTTCTTCATTTTTGCTCCAAAATAAAGAGAATTTTTGCTTTTATGCCTCTAAATATGTGGAATTTCTGTCTTTGTCCCCCAAAACAAAGGGAATTTCTGTATTTTTGCCCCAAAATAAGGAAAATTTCTGACTTATTATCCTGAAATAAGTGAAATTTCTGCAATTTTTCCCCAAAATAAGGGAAATTTCTCCCTTTTTGCCCCCAAATAACGGGAATTTCAGCCTTTTTACCTCAAAATAAGGGGAATTTCTCTATTTTTGCCCCAAAATATGGGAAATTTCTGCCTTTTTGCCCAAAATAAAAAAATTTTCTGCAATTTTGTAACAAAATAAAAGAAATTTTTGCCTTTTTGCCCCAGAAGAAGAAAATTTCTGCTTTTATTCCCTTAAATAAGTGAAATTTCTGCAATTTTGCCCCAAAATAAGTGAAATTTCTGCAATTTTGCCCCAAAATAAGGGAAATTTCTGGAATTTTGCCTTAAAATAAGTGGAATTTCTGAGTTTTGCCCCAAAATAAGAAGAATTTCTGTCTTTATGCCATAAAATATAGGGAATTTCTGCCTTTTTGCCCCACAATTAGAGGAATTTCTGCAATTTTGCTCCAAAATACGAGAAATTTCTGGTATTTGCCCGAAAATAAGAAGAATGCATACCTTTTTGCCATAAAAAAGGGAAATTTCTTCATTTTTGCTCCAAAATAAGGGGAATTTCTGCTTTTTTGCCTCTAAATAAGTGGAATTTCTGTCTTTTTCCCCCAAAACAAAGGGAATTTCTGTCTTTTTTGCCCGAAAATAAAAAAAATTTCTGACTTATTACCCTGACATAAGTGAAATTTCTCCAATTTTGCCCCAAAATAAGTGAAATTTCTGCAATTTTGCCCCAAAATAAGGAAAATTTCTGCCTTTTTTCCCTGAAATATGTGAAATTTCTGCAATTTTGCCCCAAAATAAAGGAAATGTCTGCCTTTTGCCCCCAAATAAGGGAATTTAATTTTTTTTACCTCAAAAAAAGGGGATTTTCTGCATTTTTGCGCTAAAATATGGGAAATTTCTGCCTTTTTGCCCCAAAATAAGAAAAATTTCTGAAATTTTTTACCAAAATATAAGAAATTTCTGCCTTTTTGCCCCAAAATAAAATAATTTCTGATTTTTTTCCCATAAATAAGTGAAATTTCTGGAATTTTGCCCCAAAATAAGTGAAATTTCTGCAATTTTGCCCCAAAATAAGGAAAATTTCTGGGATTTTGCCCCAAAATAAGTGGAATTTCTGAGTTTTGCCCGAAAACAATGAAGGATTTCTGTCTTTTTGCACTAACATATAGGGAATATCTGCCTTTTTGCCCCACAATTAGGGGAATTTCTGCAATTTTGCTCCAAATTATGGGGAATTTCTGCTTTTTAGCCTAAAAATAAGGGGAATGTATACCTTTTACTACAAAAAAGAGAAATTTCTTTATTTTTGCTAAAAAATAAAAGGACTTTCTGCTTTTTTGCCTCTAAAAAAGTGGAATTTCTGTGTTTTCCCCTCAAAACAAAGGGAATTTCTGTGTTTTTTGCCCAAAATAAGGAAAATTTCTGACTTATTACCCTGAAATAAGTGAAATTTCTGCAATTTTGCCCCCAAATAAGGGAAATTTCTGCCTTTTTGCCCCCAAATAAGGGGAATTTCAGCCTTTTTCCTCAAAATAAGAAGAATTTCTGCATTTTTGCCCCAAAATATGGGAAATTTCTGCATTTATGCTCCAAAATAAGAAAAATTTCTGCAATTTTGTACCAAAATAAAAGAAATTTCTGCCTTTTTGCCCCAAAATAAGAAAATTTCTGCTTTTTTTTCTGCAATAAGTGAAATTTCTGCAATTTTGCCCCAAAATAGGTGAAATTTCAGCAATTTTGCCACAAAATAAGGGAAATTTCTGGAATTTTGCCCTAAAATAAGTAAACTTCTGAGTTTTGCCCGAAAATAAGGAGAATTTTTGTCCTTTTTCACCAACATATAGGGAATTTCTGCCTTTTTGTTCCACAATTAGGGGAATTTCTTCAATTTTACTCCAAAATATGGGGAATTTCTGCCTTTTTGCCCAAAAATAAGAAGAATGCATATCTTTTTGCCATAAAAAAGGGAAATTTCTTCATTTTTGCTCCAAAATAAGGAAAATTTCTGCTTTTTTCCCTCTAAATAAGTGGAATTTCTGTCTTTTTCCCCCAAAACAAAGAGAATTTCTGTATTTTTTGCCCCAAGATAAGGAAAATTTCTGACTTATTACCCTGAAATAAGTGAAATTGCTGCAATTTTGCCTCAAAATAAAAAAAATTTCTCTCTCTTTGCCCCCAAATAATGGGAATTTCATCCTTTTTATGTCAAAATAAGGGAAATTTCTGCAGTTTTGCCCCAAAATATGGGAAATTTCTGCATTTATGCTCCAAAATAAGAAAAATTTCTGCAATTTTGTACCAAAATAAAAGAAATTTCTGCCTTTTTGCCCCAAAATAAGAAAATTTCTGCTTTTTTTTCTGCAATAAGTGAAATTTCTGCAATTTTGCCCCAAAATAGGTGAAATTTCAGCAATTTTGCCACAAAATAAGGGAAATTTCTGGAATTTTGCCCTAAAATAAGTAAACTTCTGAGTTTTGCCCGAAAATAAGGAGAATTTTTGTCCTTTTTCACCAACATATAGGGAATTTCTGCCTTTTTGTTCCACAATTAGGGGAATTTCTTCAATTTTACTCCAAAATATGGGGAATTTCTGCCTTTTTGCCCAAAAATAAGAAGAATGCATATCTTTTTGCCATAAAAAAGGGAAATTTCTTCATTTTTGCTCCAAAATAAGGAAAATTTCTGCTTTTTTCCCTCTAAATAAGTGGAATTTCTGTCTTTTTCCCCCAAAACAAAGAGAATTTCTGTATTTTTTGCCCCAAGATAAGGAAAATTTCTGACTTATTACCCTGAAATAAGTGAAATTGCTGCAATTTTGCCTCAAAATAAAAAAAATTTCTCTCTCTTTGCCCCCAAATAATGGGAATTTCATCCTTTTTATGTCAAAATAAGGGAAATTTCTGCAGTTTTGCCCCAAAATATCGGAAATTTCTGCGTTTTTGCCCCAAAATAAAAAAAATTTCTTCAATTTTGTACCAAAATAAAAGAAATTTCTGCCTTTTTCCCCAAAATAAAAAAAATTCTGCTTTTTTCTGAAATAAGTGAATTTTCTGCAATTTTGCCCAAAATAAGTGAAATTTCTGCAATTTTTCCACAAAATAAGGGAAATTTCTGGAATTTTGCCTCAAAATAAGTGGAATTTCTGAGTTTTGCCACAAAATAAGGAGAATTTCTGTCCTTTTGCCCCAACATATAGGGAATTTCTGCCTTTTTGCCCCACAATTAGGGGAATTTCTGCAATTTTGCTCCAAAATACGGGGAATTTCTGCCTTTTTGTCCGAAAATAAGAAGAATGCATACATTTTTGCAATAAAAAAGGGAAATTTCTTCATTTTTGCTCCAAAATAAGGGGAATTTCTGCATTTGCCTCTAAATAAGTGGAATTTCTGTCTTTTTCCCCCAAAACAAAGGGAATTTCTGTCTTTTTTGCCCCAAAATAAGGAAAATTTCTGACTTATTACCCTGAAATAAGTGAAATTTCTGCAATTTTGCCTCAAAATAAAGGAAATTTCTGCCTTTTTGCCCCCAAATAAGGGGAATTTCAGCCTTTTTACCTCAAAATAAGGGGAATTTCTGCATTTTTGCTTCAAAATATGGGAAATTTCTGCCTTTTTGCCCCAAAATAAAAAAATTTCTGCTTCTTTTCTCTGAAATAAGTGAAATTTCTGAAATTTTGCCCCAAAATAAGTGAAATTTCTGCAATTTGGCCCCAAAATATGGGAAATTTCTGGAATTTTGCCCCAAAATAAGTGGAATTTCTGAGTTTTGCCCCAAAATAAGAAGAATGTCTGTCTTTTTGCCCCAACATATAGGGAATTTCTGCCTTTTTGCCCCACAATTAGGGGAATTTCTGCAATGTTGCTCAAAATACAGGGAATTTCTGCCTTTTTGCCTGAAAATAAGAAGAATGCATACCTTTTTGCCATAAAAAAGGGAAATTTCTTCATTTTTGCTTCAAAATAAGGGGAATTTCTGCCTTTTTGACTCTAAATAAGTGGAATTTCTGTCTTTTTCCCCCAAAACAAAGGGAATTTCTGTCTTTTTTCTTCCAAAATAAAAAAAATTTCTTACTTATTACCCTGAAATAACTGAAATTTCTTCAATTTTGCCCCAAAATAAGGGAAATTACTGCCTTTTTGCCCCCAAATAAGGGTAATTTCAGCCTTTTTACCTCAAAATAAGGGGAATTTCTGCATTTTTGCCACAAAATATTAGGAATTTCTGCTTTTTGCCCCAAAATAAGAAAAATTTCTGCCTTTTTTCCCTGAAATAATGAAATTTCTGCAATTTTGCCCCAAAAAAAGTGAAATTTCTGCAATTTTGTTCTAAAATAAGGTAAATTTCTGGAATTTTGCCCCAAATAAGTGGAATTTCTGAGTTTTGCCCCAAAATAAGGAGAATTTCTGTCTTTTTGCCCCAACATATAGGGAATTTCTACCTTTTTGCCCGACAATTAGGGGAATTTCTGCAATTTTGCTCCAAAATACGGGGAATTTCTGCCTTTTTGCCCGAAAATAAGAAGAATGCATACCTTTTTGCCATAAAAAAGGGAAATTTCTTCATTTTTGCTCCAAAATAAGGAAAATTTCTGCTTTTATGCCTCTAAATAAGTGGTATTTCTGTCTTTTTCCCCCAAAACAAAGGGAATTTCTGTCTTTTTTGCCCCAAAATATGGAAAATTTCTTACTTATTACCCTGAAATAAGTGAAATTTCTGCAATTTTGCCCAAAAATAAGCGAAATTTCGGCAGTTTTATCCCCAAATAAGGGGAATTTCACCCTTTTTACCTCAAAATAAAGGGAATTTCTGCATTTTTGCTACAATATATTAGGAATTTCTGCCTTTTTGCCCCAAAATAAGAAAAATTTCTGCCTTTTTTCCCTGAAATAAGTGAAATTTCCGCAAGTTTGGCCCAAAATAAGTGAAATTTCTGCCTTTTTGCCCCCAAATAAGAGGAATTTTAGCCTTTTTACCTCAAAATAAGGGGAATTTCTGCATTTTTGCCCCAAAATATGGGAAATTTCTGCCTTTTTTCCCAGAAATAAGTGAAATTTCTGCAATTTTGGCCCAAAATAAGTGGAATTTCTGCCTTTTTGCCCCCAAATAAGGGGAATTTTAGCCTTTTTACCTCAAAATAAGGGGAATTTCTAAATTTTTGCCCCAAAATATGGGAAATTTCTGCCTTTTTGCCCCAAAATAAGGAAAATTTCTGCAATTTTGTACCAAAATAAAAGAAATTTCTGCATTTTTGCTTCGAAATAGAAAAATTTCTATTTTTTTTCTGAAAATAAGTGAAATTTCTGAAATTTTGGCCCAAAATAAGTGAAATTTCTAGAATTTTGCCCCAAAATAAGTGAAATTTCTGGAATTTTGCCCCAAAATAAGTGGAATTTCTGAGTTTTACCCCAAAATAAGGAGAATTTCTGTCTTTTTGCCCCAATATATAGGGAATTTCTCCCTTTTTGCCCCATAATTAGGGGAATTTCTGCAATTTTGCTCCAAAAGACGGGGAATTTCTGCCTTTTTGCCCGAAAATAAGAATGCATACCTTTTTGCCATAAAAAAGGAAAATTTCTTCATTTTTGCTCCAAAATAAAAGGAATTTCTGCCTTTTTGACTCTAAATAAGTGGAATTTCTGTTTTTTCCCCCAAAACAAAGGGAATTTCTGTCTTTTTTGTTCCAAAATAAAGAAAATTTCTGACTTATTACACTGAAGTAAGTGAAATTTCTACAATTTTGCCCCCAAAAAAGGGAAATTTCTGCCTTTTTTGCCCCCAAATATCGGGAATTTCAGCCATTTACCTCAAAATAAGGGGAATTTCTGCATTTTTGCCACAAAATATTAGGAATTTCTGCCTTTTTGCCCCAAAATAAAGAAAATTTCTGCCTTTTTTTCCTGAAATAAGTGAAATTTCTGAAATTTTGCCCCAAAATAAGTGAAATTTCTGCAATTAGGCCCCAAAATATGGGAAATTTCTGGAATTTTGCCCCAAAATAAGTGGAATTTCTGAGTTTTGCCCCAAAATAAGAAGAATGTCTGTCTTTTTGCCCCAACATATAGGGAATTTCTGCCTTTTTGCCCCACAATTAGGGGAATTTCTGCAATGTTGCTCAAAATACAGGGAATTTCTGCCTTTTTGCCTGAAAATAAGAAGAATGCATACCTTTTTGCCATAAAAAAGGGAAATTTCTTCATTTTTGCTTCAAAATAAGGGGAATTTCTGCCTTTTTGACTCTAAATAAGTGGAATTTCTGTCTTTTTCCCCCAAAACAAAGGGGAATTTCTGTCTTTTTTCTTCCAAAATAAAAAAAATTTCTTACTTATTACCCTGAAATAACTGAAATTTCTTCAATTTTGCCCCAAATTAAGGGAAATTACTGCCTTTTTCCCCCCAAATAAGGGTAATTTCAGCCTTTTTACCTCAAAATAAGGGGAATTTCTGCATTTTTGCCACAAAATATTAGGAATTTCTGCTTTTTGCCCCAAAATAAGGAAAATTTCTGCCTTTTTTCCCTGAAATAAGTGAAATTTCTGCAATTTTGCCCCAAAATAAGTGAAATTTCTGCAATTTTGTTCTAAAATAAGGTAAATTTCTGGAATTTTGCCCCAAACAAGTGGAATTTCTGAGTTTCGCCCCAAAATAAGGAGAATTTCTGTCTTTTTGCCCCAACATATAGGGAATTTCTACCTTTTTGCCCGACAATTAGGGGAATTTCTGCAATTTTGCTCCAAAATACGGGGAATTTCTGCCTTTTTGCCCGAAAATAAGAAAAATTCATACCTTTTTGCCATAAAAAAGGGAAATTTCTTCATTTTTGCTCCAAAATAAGGAAAATTTCTGCTTTTTTGCCTCTAAATAAGAGGTATTTCTGTCTTTTTCCCCCAAAACAAAGGGAATTTCTGTCTTTTTTGCCCCAAAATATGGAAAATTTCTTACTTATTACCCTGAAATAAGTGAAATTTCTGCAATTTTGCCCCAAAATAAGCGAAATTTCGGCAGTTTTACCCCCAAATAAGGGGAATTTCACCCTTTTTACCTCAAAATAAAGGGAATTTCTGCATTTTTGCCACAATATATTAGGAATTTCTGCCTTTTTGCCCCAAAATAAGGAAAATTTCTGCCTTTTATCCCTGAAATAAGTGAAATTTCCGCAAGTTTGGCCCAAAATAAGTGAAATTTCTGCCTTTTTGCCCCCAAATAAGGGGAATTTTAGCCTTTTTACCTCAAAATAAGGGGAATTTCTGCATTTTTGCCCCAAAATATGGGAAATTTCTGCCTTTTTGCCCCAAAATAAGAAAAATTTCTGCAATTTTGTAACAAAATAAAAGAAATTTCTGCCTTTTTGCTTCCAAATAGAAAAATTTCTACTTTTTTTTCTGAAAAAAGTGAAATTTCTGAAATTTTGCCCCAAAATAAGTGAAATTTCTACAATTTTGCCCCAAAATAAGTGAAATTTCTGGAATTTTGCCCCAAAATAAGTGGAATTTCTGTCTTTTTCCCCCAAAACAAAGGGAATTTCTGTATTTTTTGCCCCAAGATAAGGAAAATTTCTGACTTATTACCCTGAAATAAGTGAAATTGCTGCAATTTTGCCTCAAAATAAGAAAAATTTCTCCCTTTTTGCCCCCAAATAAGGGGAATTTCAGCCTTTTTACATCAAAAAAAGGGAAATTTCTGCAGTTTTGCCCCAAAATATGGGAAATTTCTGCGTTTTTGCCCCAAAATAAGAAAAATTTCTTCAATTTTGTACCAAAATAAAAGAAATTTCTGCCTTTTTGCCCCAAAATAAAAAAAATTCTGCTTTTTTTCTGAAATAAGTGAAATTTCTGCAATTTTGCCCAAAATAAGTGAAATTTCTGCAATTTTTCCACAAAATAAGGGAAATTTCTGGAATTTTGCCTCAAAATAAGTGGTATTTCTGAGTCTTGCCACAAAATAAGGAGAATTTCTGTCCTTTTGCCCTAACATATAGGGAATTTCTGCCTTTTTGCCCCACAATTAGGGGAATTTCTGCAATTTTGCTGCAAAATACGGGGAATTTCTGCCTTTTTGTCTGAAAATAAGAAGAATGCATACCTTTTTGCCATAAAAAAGGGAAATTTCTTCATTTTTGCTCCAAAATAAGGGGAATTTCTGCATTTGCCTCTAAATAAGTGGAATTTCTGTCTTTTTCCCCCAAAACTAAGGGAATTTCTGTCTTTTTTGCCCCAAAATAAGGAAAATTTCTGACTTATTACCCTGAAATAAGTGAAATTTCTGCAATTTTGCCTCAAAATAAAGGAAATTTCTGCCTTTTTGCCCCAAAATAAGGGGAATTTCAGCCTTTTTACCTCAAAATAAGGGGAATTTCTGCTTTTTTGCCTCTAAATAAGTGGAATTTCTGTCTTTTTTCTCTAAAACAAAAGGAATTTCTGTCTTTTTGCTCCAAAATAAGGAAAATTTCTAACTTTTTTTGCTTAAATAAGTGAAATTTCTGCTTTTTTGCCCCCAAATAAGGGAATTTCAGATTTTTACCCCAAAATAAGGGGAATTTCTGCATTTTTGCCCCAAAATATGGGAATTTTCTGCCTTTTTGCCCCAAAATAAGAAAATTTATGCTTTTTTTCTGAAATAACTGAAATTTCTGCAATTTTGTCCCAAAATAAGTGAAATTTCTGAGTTTTGCCACAAAATAAGGAGAATTTCTGTCTTTTTGCCCCAACATATAAGGAATTTCTGCCTTTTTGCCCAACAATTAGAGTAATTTCTGCAATTTTGCTCCAAAATACGGGGAATTTCTGCCTTTTTGTCTGAAAATAAGAAGAATGCATACCTTTTTGCCATAAAAAAGTAAAATTTTTTCATTTTTGCTCCAAAATAAGAAGAATTTCTGCTTTTTTCCTCTAAATAATTCGAATTTCTGTTTTTTCCCCGAAAACAAATAGGATTTCTGTCTTTCTTGCCTCAAAATAAAGAAAATTTCTGATTTATTATCCTGAAATAAGTGAAATTTCTGCAATTTTGCCTCAAAATAAGAGAAATTTCTGCATTTTTGCACCTAAATAAGGGGAATTTCAGCATTTTTACCTCAAAATAAGAGGAATTTCTGCATTTTTCTTCAAAATATGGGAAATTTCTGCTTTTTTGCCCCAAAATAATAAAATTTCTGCTTTTTTTCCCTGAAATAAGTGAAATTTCTGAAATTTTGCCCCAAAATAAGTGAAATTTCTGCAATTTGGCCCCAAAATGTGGGAAATTTCTGGAATTTTGCCCCAAAATAAGTGGAATTTCTGAGTTTTGCCCCAAAATAAGAAGAATGTCTGTCTTTTTGCCCCAACATATAGGGAATTTCTGCCTTTTTGCCCCACAATTAGGGGAATTTCTGCAATGTTGCTCAAAATACAGGGAATTTCTGCCTTTTTGCCTGAAAATAAGAAGAATGCATACCTTTTTGCCATAAAAAAAGGGAAATATCTTCATTTTTGCTCCAAAATAAGGGGTATTTCTGCCTTTTTGACTCTAAATAAGTGGAATATCTGTCTTTTTCCCCTAAAACAAAGGGAATTTCTGTCTTTTTTGTTCCAAAATAAGGAAAATTTCTTACTTATTACCCTGAAATAAGTGAAATTTCTGCAATTTTGCCCCAAAATAAGGGAAATTACTGCCTTTTTGCCCCCAAATAAGGGGAATTTCAGCCTTTTTACCTCAAAATAAGGGGAATTTCTGCATTTTTACTACAAAATATTAGGAATTTCTTTTTTTTGCCCCAAAATAAGGAAAATTTCTGCTTTTTTTCCCTGAAATAAGTGAAATTTCTGCAATTTTGCCCCAAAATAAGTGAAATTTCTGCAATTTTGCCCTAAAATAAGGTAAATTTCTGGAATTTTGCCCCAAATAAGTGGAATTTCTGAGTTTCGCCCCAAAATAAAGAGAATTTCTGACTTTTTGCCCCAACATATATGGAATTTCTACCTTTTTGCCTGACAATTAGGGGAATTTCTGCAATTTTGCTCCAAAATACAAGGAATTTTTGCCTTTTTGCCATAAAAAAGGAAATTTCTTAATTTTTGCTCCAAAATAAGGAAAATTTCTGCTTTTTTGCCTCTAAATAAGTGGTATTTTGGTCTTTTTCCTCCAAAACAAAGGGAATTTCTGTCTTTTTTGCCCCAAAATAAAAAAAATTTCTGACTTATTAACCTGAAATAAGTTAAATTTCTGCAATTTTGCCCCAAAATAATGGAAATTTCGGCCTTTTTACCCCCAAATAAGGGGAATTTCACCCTTTTTACCTCAAAATAAAGGGAATTTCTTTATTTTTGCCACAAAATATTAGGAATTTCTGCCTTTTTGCCCCAAAATAAGGAAAATTTCTGCCTTTTTTCCCTGAAATAAGTGAAATTTCTGCAATTTTGGCCCAAAATAAGTGGAATTTCTGCCTTTTTGCCCCCAAATAAGGGGAATTTTAGCCTTTTTACCTCAAAATAAGGGGAATTTCTAAATTTTTGCCCCAAAATATGGGAAATTTCTGCCTTTTTGCCCCAAAATAAGAAAAATTTCTGCAATTTTGTGCCAAAATAAAAGAAATTTCTGCATTTTTGCTTCGAAATAGAAAAATTTCTATTTTTTTTTCTGAAAATAAGTGAAATTTCTGAAATTTTGGCCCAAAATAAGTGAAATTTCTAGAATTTTGCCCCAAAATATGTGAAATTTCTGGAATTTTGCCCCAAAATAAGTGGAATTTCTGAGTTTTACCCCAAAATAAGGAGAATTTCTGTCTTATTGCCCCAATATATAGGGAATTTGTCCCTTTTTGCCCCATAATTAGGGGAATTTCTGCAATTTTGCTCCAAAAGACGGGGAATTTCTGCCTTTTTGCCCGAAAATAAGAATGCATACCTTTTTGCCATAAAAAAGGAAAATTTCTTCATTTTTGCTCCAAAATAAAAGGAATTTCTGCCTTTTTGACTCTAAATAAGTGGAATTTCTGTCTTTTTCCCCCAAAACAAAGGGAATTTCTGTCTTTTTTGTTCCAAAATAAGGAAAATTTCTGACTTATTACCCTGAAGTAAGTGAAATTTCTACAATTTTGCCCCCAAAAAAGGGAAATTTCTGCCTTTTTTGCCCCCAAATATAGGGAATTTCAGCCTTTTTACCTCAAAATAAGGGGAATTTCTGCATTTTTGCCACAAAATATTAGGAATTTCTGCCTTTTGCCCCAAAATAAGGAAAATTTCTGCCTTTTTTTTCCTGAAATAAGTGAAATTTCTGAAATTTTGCCCCAAAATAAGTGAAATTTCTGCAATTTGGCCCCAAAATATGGGAAATTTCTGGAATTTTGCCCCAAAATAAGTGGAATTTCTCAGTTTTGCTCCAAAATAAGAAGAATGTCTGTCTCTTTGCCCCAACATATAGGGAATTTCTGCCTTTTTGCCCCACAATTAGGGGAATTTCTGCAATGTTGCTGAAAATACAGGGAATTTCTGCCTTTTTGCCTGAAAATAAGAAGAATGCATACCTTTTTGCCATAAAAAAGGGAAATTTCTTCATTTTTGCTTCAAAATAAGGGGAATTTCTGCCTTTTTGACTCTAAATAAGTGGAATTTCTGTCTTTTTCCCCCAAAACAAAGGGAATTTCTGTCTTTTTTCTTCCAAAATAAAAAAAATTTCTTACTTATTACCCTGAAATAACTGAAATTTCTTCAATTTTGCCCCAAAATAAGGGAAATTACTGCCTTTTTGCCCCCAAATAAGGGTAATTTCAGCCTTTTTACCTCAAAATAAGAGGAATTTCTGCATTTTTGCCACAAAATATTAGGAATTTCTGCTTTTTGCCCCAAAATAAGGAAAATTTCTGCCTTTTTTCCCTGAAATAAGTGAAATTTCTGCAATTTTGCCCCAAAAAAAGTGAAATTTCTGCAATTTTGTTCTAAAATAAGGTAAATTTCTGGAATTTTGCCCCAAATAAGTGGAATTTCTGAGTTTTGCCCCAAAATAAGGAGAATTTCTGTCTTTTTGCCCCAACATATAGGGAATTTCTACCTTTTTGCCCGACAATTAGGGGAATTTCTGCAATTTTGCTCCAAAATACGGGGAATTTCTGCCTTTTTGCCCGAAAATAAGAAGAATGCATACCTTTTTGCCATAAAAAAGGGAAATTTCTTCATTTTTGCTCCAAAATAAGGAAAATTTCTGCTTTTTTGCCTCTAAATAAGTGGTATTTCTGTCTTTTTCCTCCAAAACAAAGGGAATTTCTGTCTTTTTTGCCCCAAAATATGGAAAGTTTCTTACTTATTACCCTGAAATAAGTGAAATTTCTGCAATTTTGCCCCAAAATAAGCGAAATTTCGGCAGTTTTACCCCCAAATAAGGGGAATTTCACCCTTTTTACCTCAAAATAAAGGGAATTTCTGCATTTTTGCCACAATATATTAGGAATTTCTGCCTTTTTGCCCCAAAATAAGGAAAATTTCTGCCTTTTTTCCCTGAAATAAGTGAAATTTCCGCAAGTTTGGCCCCAAATAAGTGAAATTTCTGCCTTTTTGCCCCCAAATAAGGGGAATTTTAGCCTTTTTACCTCAAAATAAGGGGAATTTCTGCATTTTTGCCCCAAAATATGGGAAATTTCTGCCTTTTTGCCCCAAAATAAGAAAAATTTCTGCAATTTTGTAACAAAATAAAAGAAATTTCTGCCTTTTTGTTCCAAATAGAAAAATTTCTACTTTTTTTTCTGAAAAAAGTGAAATTTCTGAAATTTTGCCCCAAAATAAGTGAAATTTCTGCAATTTTGCCCTAAAATAAGGTAAATTTCTGGAATTTTGCCCCAAATAAGTGGAATTTCTGAGTTTCGCCCCAAAATAAAGAGAATTTCTGACTTTTTGCCCCAACATATATGGAATTTCTACCTTTTTGCCTGACAATTAGGGGAATTTCTGCAATTTTGCTCCAAAATACAAGGAATTTTTGCCTTTTTGCCATAAAAAAGGAAATTTCTTAATTTTTGCTCCAAAATAAGGAAAATTTCTGCTTTTTTGCCTCTAAATAAGTGGTATTTTGGTCTTTTTCCTCCAAAACAAAGGGAATTTCTGTCTTTTTTGCCCCAAAATAAAAAAAATTTCTGACTTATTAACCTGAAATAAGTTAAATTTCTGCAATTTTGCCCCAAAATAATGGAAATTTCGGCCTTTTTACCCCCAAATAAGGGGAATTTCACCCTTTTTACCTCAAAATAAAGGGAATTTCTTTATTTTTGCCACAAAATATTAGGAATTTCTGCCTTTTTGCCCCAAAATAAGGAAAATTTCTGCCTTTTTTCCCTGAAATAAGTGAAATTTCTGCAATTTTGGCCCAAAATAAGTGGAATTTCTGCCTTTTTGCCCCCAAATAAGGGGAATTTTAGCCTTTTTACCTCAAAATAAGGGGAATTTCTAAATTTTTGCCCCAAAATATGGGAAATTTCTGCCTTTTTGCCCCAAAATAAGAAAAATTTCTGCAATTTTGTGCCAAAATAAAAGAAATTTCTGCATTTTTGCTTCGAAATAGAAAAATTTCTATTTTTTTTTCTGAAAATAAGTGAAATTTCTGAAATTTTGGCCCAAAATAAGTGAAATTTCTAGAATTTTGCCCCAAAATATGTGAAATTTCTGGAATTTTGCCCCAAAATAAGTGGAATTTCTGAGTTTTACCCCAAAATAAGGAGAATTTCTGTCTTATTGCCCCAATATATAGGGAATTTGTCCCTTTTTGCCCCATAATTAGGGGAATTTCTGCAATTTTGCTCCAAAAGACGGGGAATTTCTGCCTTTTTGCCCGAAAATAAGAATGCATACCTTTTTGCCATAAAAAAGGAAAATTTCTTCATTTTTGCTCCAAAATAAAAGGAATTTCTGCCTTTTTGACTCTAAATAAGTGGAATTTCTGTCTTTTTCCCCCAAAACAAAGGGAATTTCTGTCTTTTTTGTTCCAAAATAAGGAAAATTTCTGACTTATTACCCTGAAGTAAGTGAAATTTCTACAATTTTGCCCCCAAAAAAGGGAAATTTCTGCCTTTTTTGCCCCCAAATATAGGGAATTTCAGCCTTTTTACCTCAAAATAAGGGGAATTTCTGCATTTTTGCCACAAAATATTAGGAATTTCTGCCTTTTGCCCCAAAATAAGGAAAATTTCTGCCTTTTTTTCCTGAAATAAGTGAAATTTCTGAAATTTTGCCCCAAAATAAGTGAAATTTCTGCAATTTGGCCCCAAAATATGGGAAATTTCTGGAATTTTGCCCCAAAATAAGTGGAATTTCTCAGTTTTGCTCCAAAATAAGAAGAATGTCTGTCTCTTTGCCCCAACATATAGGGAATTTCTGCCTTTTTGCCCCACAATTAGGGGAATTTCTGCAATGTTGCTGAAAATACAGGGAATTTCTGCCTTTTTGCCTGAAAATAAGAAGAATGCATACCTTTTTGCCATAAAAAAGGGAAATTTCTTCATTTTTGCTTCAAAATAAGGGGAATTTCTGCCTTTTTGACTCTAAATAAGTGGAATTTCTGTCTTTTTCCCCCAAAACAAAGGGAATTTCTGTCTTTTTTCTTCCAAAATAAAAAAAATTTCTTACTTATTACCCTGAAATAACTGAAATTTCTTCAATTTTGCCCCAAAATAAGGGAAATTACTGCCTTTTTGCCCCCAAATAAGGGTAATTTCAGCCTTTTTACCTCAAAATAAGAGGAATTTCTGCATTTTTGCCACAAAATATTAGGAATTTCTGCTTTTTGCCCCAAAATAAGGAAAATTTCTGCCTTTTTTCCCTGAAATAAGTGAAATTTCTGCAATTTTGCCCCAAAAAAAGTGAAATTTCTGCAATTTTGTTCTAAAATAAGGTAAATTTCTGGAATTTTGCCCCAAATAAGTGGAATTTCTGAGTTTTGCCCCAAAATAAGGAGAATTTCTGTCTTTTTGCCCCAACATATAGGGAATTTCTACCTTTTTGCCCGACAATTAGGGGAATTTCTGCAATTTTGCTCCAAAATACGGGGAATTTCTGCCTTTTTGCCCGAAAATAAGAAGAATGCATACCTTTTTGCCATAAAAAAGGGAAATTTCTTCATTTTTGCTCCAAAATAAGGAAAATTTCTGCTTTTTTGCCTCTAAATAAGTGGTATTTCTGTCTTTTTCCTCCAAAACAAAGGGAATTTCTGTCTTTTTTGCCCCAAAATATGGAAAGTTTCTTACTTATTACCCTGAAATAAGTGAAATTTCTGCAATTTTGCCCCAAAATAAGCGAAATTTCGGCAGTTTTACCCCCAAATAAGGGGAATTTCACCCTTTTTACCTCAAAATAAAGGGAATTTCTGCATTTTTGCCACAATATATTAGGAATTTCTGCCTTTTTGCCCCAAAATAAGGAAAATTTCTGCCTTTTTTCCCTGAAATAAGTGAAATTTCCGCAAGTTTGGCCCCAAATAAGTGAAATTTCTGCCTTTTTGCCCCCAAATAAGGGGAATTTTAGCCTTTTTACCTCAAAATAAGGGGAATTTCTGCATTTTTGCCCCAAAATATGGGAAATTTCTGCCTTTTTGCCCCAAAATAAGAAAAATTTCTGCAATTTTGTAACAAAATAAAAGAAATTTCTGCCTTTTTGTTCCAAATAGAAAAATTTCTACTTTTTTTTCTGAAAAAAGTGAAATTTCTGAAATTTTGCCCCAAAATAAGTGAAATTTCTACAATTTTGCCCCAAAATAAGTGAAATTTCTGGAATTTTGCCCCAAAATAAGTGGAATTTCTGTCTTTTTCCCCCAAAACAAAGGGAATTTCTGTATTTTTTGCCCCAAGATAAGGAAAATTTCTGACTTATTACCCTGAAATAAGTGAAATTGCTGCAATTTTGCCTCAAAATAAGAAAAATTTCTCCCTTTTTGCCCCCAAATAAGGGGAATTTCAGCCTTTTTACATCAAAAAAAGGGAAATTTCTGCAGTTTTGCCCCAAAATATGGGAAATTTCTGCGTTTTTGCCCCAAAATAAGAAAAATTTCTTCAATTTTGTACCAAAATAAAAGAAATTTCTGCCTTTTTGCCCCAAAATAAAAAAAATTCTGCTTTTTTTCTGAAATAAGTGAAATTTCTGCAATTTTGCCCAAAATAAGTGAAATTTCTGCAATTTTTCCACAAAATAAGGGAAATTTCTGGAATTTTGCCTCAAAATAAGTGGTATTTCTGAGTCTTGCCACAAAATAAGGAGAATTTCTGTCCTTTTGCCCTAACATATAGGGAATTTCTGCCTTTTTG
This sequence comes from Micromys minutus, assembly GCF_963924665.1. Taxonomy (NCBI): domain Eukaryota; kingdom Metazoa; phylum Chordata; class Mammalia; order Rodentia; family Muridae; genus Micromys; species Micromys minutus. The sequence goes on along the minus strand of NW_027667674.1, from coordinate 696,271 downwards.
CCCCACAATTAGGGGAATTTCTGCAATTTTGCTGCAAAATACGGGGAATTTCTGCCTTTTTGTCTGAAAATAAGAAGAATGCATACCTTTTTGCCATAAAAAAGGGAAATTTCTTCATTTTTGCTCCAAAATAAGGGGAATTTCTGCATTTGCCTCTAAATAAGTGGAATTTCTGTCTTTTTCCCCCAAAACTAAGGGAATTTCTGTCTTTTTTGCCCCAAAATAAGGAAAATTTCTGACTTATTACCCTGAAATAAGTGAAATTTCTGCAATTTTGCCTCAAAATAAAGGAAATTTCTGCCTTTTTGCCCCAAAATAAGGGGAATTTCAGCCTTTTTACCTCAAAATAAGGGGAATTTCTGCTTTTTTGCCTCTAAATAAGTGGAATTTCTGTCTTTTTTCTCTAAAACAAAAGGAATTTCTGTCTTTTTGCTCCAAAATAAGGAAAATTTCTAACTTTTTTTGCTTAAATAAGTGAAATTTCTGCTTTTTTGCCCCCAAATAAGGGAATTTCAGATTTTTACCCCAAAATAAGGGGAATTTCTGCATTTTTGCCCCAAAATATGGGAATTTTCTGCCTTTTTGCCCCAAAATAAGAAAATTTATGCTTTTTTTCTGAAATAACTGAAATTTCTGCAATTTTGTCCCAAAATAAGTGAAATTTCTGAGTTTTGCCACAAAATAAGGAGAATTTCTGTCTTTTTGCCCCAACATATAAGGAATTTCTGCCTTTTTGCCCCACAATTAGAGTAATTTCTGCAATTTTGCTCCAAAATACGGGGAATTTCTGCCTTTTTGTCTGAAAATAAGAAGAATGCATACCTTTTTGCCATAAAAAAGTAAAATTTTTTCATTTTTGCTCCAAAATAAGAAGAATTTCTGCTTTTTTCCTCTAAATAATTCGAATTTCTGTTTTTTCCCCGAAAACAAATAGAATTTCTGTCTTTCTTGCCTCAAAATAAAGAAAATTTCTGATTTATTATCCTGAAATAAGTGAAATTTCTGCAATTTTGCCTCAAAATAAGAGAAATTTCTGCATTTTTGCACCTAAATAAGGGGAATTTCAGCATTTTTACCTCAAAATAAGAGGAATTTCTGCATTTTTCTTCAAAATATGGGAAATTTCTGCTTTTTTGCCCCAAAATAAAAAAATTTCTGCTTTTTTTCCCTGAAATAAGTGAAATTTCTGAAATTTTGCCCCAAAATAAGTGAAATTTCTGCAATTTGGCCCCAAAATGTGGGAAATTTCTGGAATTTTGCCCCAAAATAAGTGGAATTTCTGAGTTTTGCCCCAAAATAAGAAGAATGTCTGTCTTTTTGCCCCAACATATAGGGAATTTCTGCCTTTTTGCCCCACAATTAGGGGAATTTCTGCAATGTTGCTCAAAATACAGGGAATTTCTGCCTTTTTGCCTGAAAATAAGAAGAATGCATACCTTTTTTGCCATAAAAAAAGGGAAATATCTTCATTTTTGCTCCAAAATAAGGGGTATTTCTGCCTTTTTGACTCTAAATAAGTGGAATATCTGTCTTTTTCCCCTAAAACAAAGGGAATTTCTGTCTTTTTTGTTCCAAAATAAGGAAAATTTCTTACTTATTACCCTGAAATAAGTGAAATTTCTGCAATTTTGCCCCAAAATAAGGGAAATTACTGCCTTTTTGCCCCCAAATAAGGGGAATTTCAGCCTTTTTACCTCAAAATAAGGGGAATTTCTGCATTTTTACTACAAAATATTAGGAATTTCTTTTTTTTGCCCCAAAATAAGGAAAATTTCTGCTTTTTTTCCCTGAAATAAGTGAAATTTCTGCAATTTTGCCCCAAAATAAGTGAAATTTCTGCAATTTTGCCCTAAAATAAGGTAAATTTCTGGAATTTTGCCCCAAATAAGTGGAATTTCTGAGTTTCGCCCCAAAATAAAGAGAATTTCTGACTTTTTGCCCCAACATATATGGAATTTCTACCTTTTTGCCTGACAATTAGGGGAATTTCTGCAATTTTGCTCCAAAATACAAGGAATTTTTGCCTTTTTGCCATAAAAAAGGAAATTTCTTAATTTTTGCTCCAAAATAAGGAAAATTTCTGCTTTTTTGCCTCTAAATAAGTGGTATTTTGGTCTTTTTCCTCCAAAACAAAGGGAATTTCTGTCTTTTTTGCCCCAAAATAAAAAAAAATTTCTGACTTATTAACCTGAAATAAGTTAAATTTCTGCAATTTTGCCCCAAAATAATGGAAATTTCGGCCTTTTTACCCCCAAATAAGGGGAATTTCACCCTTTTTACCTCAAAATAAAGGGAATTTCTTTATTTTTGCCACAAAATATTAGGAATTTCTGCCTTTTTGCCCCAAAATAAGGAAAATTTCTGCCTTTTTTCCCTGAAATAAGTGAAATTTCTGCAATTTTGGCCCAAAATAAGTGGAATTTCTGCCTTTTTGCCCCCAAATAAGGGGAATTTTAGCCTTTTTACCTCAAAATAAGGGGAATTTCTAAATTTTTGCCCCAAAATATGGGAAATTTCTGCCTTTTTGCCCCAAAATAAGAAAAATTTCTGCAATTTTGTGCCAAAATAAAAGAAATTTCTGCATTTTTGCTTCGAAATAGAAAAATTTCTATTTTTTTTTCTGAAAATAAGTGAAATTTCTGAAATTTTGGCCCAAAATAAGTGAAATTTCTAGAATTTTGCCCCAAAATATGTGAAATTTCTGGAATTTTGCCCCAAAATAAGTGGAATTTCTGAGTTTTACCCCAAAATAAGGAGAATTTCTGTCTTATTGCCCCAATATATAGGGAATTTGTCCCTTTTTGCCCCATAATTAGGGGAATTTCTGCAATTTTGCTCCAAAAGACGGGGAATTTCTGCCTTTTTGCCCGAAAATAAGAATGCATACCTTTTTGCCATAAAAAAGGAAAATTTCTTCATTTTTGCTCCAAAATAAAAGGAATTTCTGCCTTTTTGACTCTAAATAAGTGGAATTTCTGTCTTTTTCCCCCAAAACAAAGGGAATTTCTGTCTTTTTTGTTCCAAAATAAGGAAAATTTCTGACTTATTACCCTGAAGTAAGTGAAATTTCTACAATTTTGCCCCCAAAAAAGGGAAATTTCTGCCTTTTTTGCCCCCAAATATAGGGAATTTCAGCCTTTTTACCTCAAAATAAGGGGAATTTCTGCATTTTTGCCACAAAATATTAGGAATTTCTGCCTTTTGCCCCAAAATAAGGAAAATTTCTGCCTTTTTTTCCTGAAATAAGTGAAATTTCTGAAATTTTGCCCCAAAATAAGTGAAATTTCTGCAATTTGGCCCCAAAATATGGGAAATTTCTGGAATTTTGCCCCAAAATAAGTGGAATTTCTCAGTTTTGCTCCAAAATAAGAAGAATGTCTGTCTCTTTGCCCCAACATATAGGGAATTTCTGCCTTTTTGCCCCACAATTAGGGGAATTTCTGCAATGTTGCTGAAAATACAGGGAATTTCTGCCTTTTTGCCTGAAAATAAGAAGAATGCATACCTTTTTGCCATAAAAAAGGGAAATTTCTTCATTTTTGCTTCAAAATAAGGGGAATTTCTGCCTTTTTGACTCTAAATAAGTGGAATTTCTGTCTTTTTCCCCCAAAACAAAGGGAATTTCTGTCTTTTTTCTTCCAAAATAAAAAAAATTTCTTACTTATTACCCTGAAATAACTGAAATTTCTTCAATTTTGCCCCAAAATAAGGGAAATTACTGCCTTTTTGCCCCCAAATAAGGGTAATTTCAGCCTTTTTACCTCAAAATAAGAGGAATTTCTGCATTTTTGCCACAAAATATTAGGAATTTCTGCTTTTTGCCCCAAAATAAGGAAAATTTCTGCCTTTTTTCCCTGAAATAAGTGAAATTTCTGCAATTTTGCCCCAAAAAAAGTGAAATTTCTGCAATTTTGTTCTAAAATAAGGTAAATTTCTGGAATTTTGCCCCAAATAAGTGGAATTTCTGAGTTTTGCCCCAAAATAAGGAGAATTTCTGTCTTTTTGCCCCAACATATAGGGAATTTCTACCTTTTTGCCCGACAATTAGGGGAATTTCTGCAATTTTGCTCCAAAATACGGGGAATTTCTGCCTTTTTGCCCGAAAATAAGAAGAATGCATACCTTTTTGCCATAAAAAAGGGAAATTTCTTCATTTTTGCTCCAAAATAAGGAAAATTTCTGCTTTTTTGCCTCTAAATAAGTGGTATTTCTGTCTTTTTCCTCCAAAACAAAGGGAATTTCTGTCTTTTTTGCCCCAAAATATGGAAAGTTTCTTACTTATTACCCTGAAATAAGTGAAATTTCTGCAATTTTGCCCCAAAATAAGCGAAATTTCGGCAGTTTTACCCCCAAATAAGGGGAATTTCACCCTTTTTACCTCAAAATAAAGGGAATTTCTGCATTTTTGCCACAATATATTAGGAATTTCTGCCTTTTTGCCCCAAAATAAGGAAAATTTCTGCCTTTTTTCCCTGAAATAAGTGAAATTTCCGCAAGTTTGGCCCCAAATAAGTGAAATTTCTGCCTTTTTGCCCCCAAATAAGGGGAATTTTAGCCTTTTTACCTCAAAATAAGGGGAATTTCTGCATTTTTGCCCCAAAATATGGGAAATTTCTGCCTTTTTGCCCCAAAATAAGAAAAATTTCTGCAATTTTGTAACAAAATAAAAGAAATTTCTGCCTTTTTGTTCCAAATAGAAAAATTTCTACTTTTTTTTCTGAAAAAAGTGAAATTTCTGAAATTTTGCCCCAAAATAAGTGAAATTTCTACAATTTTGCCCCAAAATAAGTGAAATTTCTGGAATTTTGCCCCAAAATAAGTGGAATTTCTGTCTTTTTCCCCCAAAACAAAGGGAATTTCTGTATTTTTTGCCCCAAGATAAGGAAAATTTCTGACTTATTACCCTGAAATAAGTGAAATTGCTGCAATTTTGCCTCAAAATAAGAAAAATTTCTCCCTTTTTGCCCCCAAATAAGGGGAATTTCAGCCTTTTTACATCAAAAAAAGGGAAATTTCTGCAGTTTTGCCCCAAAATATGGGAAATTTCTGCGTTTTTGCCCCAAAATAAGAAAAATTTCTTCAATTTTGTACCAAAATAAAAGAAATTTCTGCCTTTTTGCCCCAAAATAAAAAAAATTCTGCTTTTTTTCTGAAATAAGTGAAATTTCTGCAATTTTGCCCAAAATAAGTGAAATTTCTGCAATTTTTCCACAAAATAAGGGAAATTTCTGGAATTTTGCCTCAAAATAAGTGGTATTTCTGAGTCTTGCCACAAAATAAGGAGAATTTCTGTCCTTTTGCCCTAACATATAGGGAATTTCTGCCTTTTTGCCCCACAATTAGGGGAATTTCTGCAATTTTGCTGCAAAATACGGGGAATTTCTGCCTTTTTGTCTGAAAATAAGAAGAATGCATACCTTTTTGCCATAAAAAAGGGAAATTTCTTCATTTTTGCTCCAAAATAAGGGGAATTTCTGCATTTGCCTCTAAATAAGTGGAATTTCTGTCTTTTTCCCCCAAAACTAAGGGAATTTCTGTCTTTTTTGCCCCAAAATAAGGAAAATTTCTGACTTATTACCCTGAAATAAGTGAAATTTCTGCAATTTTGCCTCAAAATAAAGGAAATTTCTGCCTTTTTGCCCCAAAATAAGGGGAATTTCAGCCTTTTTACCTCAAAATAAGGGGAATTTCTGCTTTTTTGCCTCTAAATAAGTGGAATTTCTGTCTTTTTTCTCTAAAACAAAAGGAATTTCTGTCTTTTTGCTCCAAAATAAGGAAAATTTCTAACTTTTTTTTGCTTAAATAAGTGAAATTTCTGCTTTTTTGCCCCCAAATAAGGGAATTTCAGATTTTTACCCCAAAATAAGGGGAATTTCTGCATTTTTGCCCCAAAATATGGGAATTTTCTGCCTTTTTGCCCCAAAATAAGAAAATTTATGCTTTTTTTCTGAAATAACTGAAATTTCTGCAATTTTGTCCCAAAATAAGTGAAATTTCTGAGTTTTGCCACAAAATAAGGAGAATTTCTGTCTTTTTGCCCCAACATATAAGGAATTTCTGCCTTTTTGCCCCACAATTAGAGTAATTTCTGCAATTTTGCTCCAAAATACGGGGAATTTCTGCCTTTTTGTCTGAAAATAAGAAGAATGCATACCTTTTTGCCATAAAAAAGTAAAATTTTTTCATTTTTGCTCCAAAATAAGAAGAATTTCTGCTTTTTTCCTCTAAATAATTCGAATTTCTGTTTTTTCCCCGAAAACAAATAGAATTTCTGTCTTTCTTGCCTCAAAATAAAGAAAATTTCTGATTTATTATCCTGAAATAAGTGAAATTTCTGCAATTTTGCCTCAAAATAAGAGAAATTTCTGCATTTTTGCACCTAAATAAGGGGAATTTCAGCATTTTTACCTCAAAATAAGAGGAATTTCTGCATTTTTCTTCAAAATATGGGAAATTTCTGCTTTTTTGCCCCAAAATAAGAAAATTTCTGCTTTTTTTCCCTGAAATAAGTGAAATTTCTGAAATTTTGCCCCAAAATAAGTGAAATTTCTGCAATTTGGCCCCAAAATGTGGGAAATTTCTGGAATTTTGCCCCAAAATAAGTGGAATTTCTGAGTTTTGCCCCAAAATAAGAAGAATGTCTGTCTTTTTGCCCCAACATATAGGGAATTTCTGCCTTTTTGCCCCACAATTAGGGGAATTTCTGCAATGTTGCTCAAAATACAGGGAATTTCTGCCTTTTTGCCTGAAAATAAGAAGAATGCATACCTTTTTTGCCATAAAAAAAGGGAAATATCTTCATTTTTGCTCCAAAATAAGGGGTATTTCTGCCTTTTTGACTCTAAATAAGTGGAATATCTGTCTTTTTCCCCTAAAACAAAGGGAATTTCTGTCTTTTTTGTTCCAAAATAAGGAAAATTTCTTACTTATTACCCTGAAATAAGTGAAATTTCTGCAATTTTGCCCCAAAATAAGGGAAATTACTGCCTTTTTGCCCCCAAATAAGGGGAATTTCAGCCTTTTTACCTCAAAATAAGGGGAATTTCTGCATTTTTACTACAAAATATTAGGAATTTCTTTTTTTTGCCCCAAAATAAGGAAAATTTCTGCTTTTTTTCCCTGAAATAAGTGAAATTTCTGCAATTTTGCCCCAAAATAAGTGAAATTTCTGCAATTTTGCCCTAAAATAAGGTAAATTTCTGGAATTTTGCCCCAAATAAGTGGAATTTCTGAGTTTCGCCCCAAAATAAAGAGAATTTCTGACTTTTTGCCCCAACATATATGGAATTTCTACCTTTTTGCCTGACAATTAGGGGAATTTCTGCAATTTTGCTCCAAAATACAAGGAATTTTTGCCTTTTTGCCATAAAAAAGGAAATTTCTTAATTTTTGCTCCAAAATAAGGAAAATTTCTGCTTTTTTGCCTCTAAATAAGTGGTATTTTGGTCTTTTTCCTCCAAAACAAAGGGAATTTCTGTCTTTTTTGCCCCAAAATAAAAAAAATTTCTGACTTATTAACCTGAAATAAGTTAAATTTCTGCAATTTTGCCCCAAAATAATGGAAATTTCGGCCTTTTTACCCCCAAATAAGGGGAATTTCACCCTTTTTACCTCAAAATAAAGGGAATTTCTTTATTTTTGCCACAAAATATTAGGAATTTCTGCCTTTTTGCCCCAAAATAAGGAAAATTTCTGCCTTTTTTCCCTGAAATAAGTGAAATTTCTGCAATTTTGGCCCAAAATAAGTGGAATTTCTGCCTTTTTGCCCCCAAATAAGGGGAATTTTAGCCTTTTTACCTCAAAATAAGGGGAATTTCTAAATTTTTGCCCCAAAATATGGGAAATTTCTGCCTTTTTGCCCCAAAATAAGAAAAATTTCTGCAATTTTGTGCCAAAATAAAAGAAATTTCTGCATTTTTGCTTCGAAATAGAAAAATTTCTATTTTTTTTTCTGAAAATAAGTGAAATTTCTGAAATTTTGGCCCAAAATAAGTGAAATTTCTAGAATTTTGCCCCAAAATATGTGAAATTTCTGGAATTTTGCCCCAAAATAAGTGGAATTTCTGAGTTTTACCCCAAAATAAGGAGAATTTCTGTCTTATTGCCCCAATATATAGGGAATTTGTCCCTTTTTGCCCCATAATTAGGGGAATTTCTGCAATTTTGCTCCAAAAGACGGGGAATTTCTGCCTTTTTGCCCGAAAATAAGAATGCATACCTTTTTGCCATAAAAAAGGAAAATTTCTTCATTTTTGCTCCAAAATAAAAGGAATTTCTGCCTTTTTGACTCTAAATAAGTGGAATTTCTGTCTTTTTCCCCCAAAACAAAGGGAATTTCTGTCTTTTTTGTTCCAAAATAAGGAAAATTTCTGACTTATTACCCTGAAGTAAGTGAAATTTCTACAATTTTGCCCCCAAAAAAGGGAAATTTCTGCCTTTTTTGCCCCCAAATATAGGGAATTTCAGCCTTTTTACCTCAAAATAAGGGGAATTTCTGCATTTTTGCCACAAAATATTAGGAATTTCTGCCTTTTGCCCCAAAATAAGGAAAATTTCTGCCTTTTTTTCCTGAAATAAGTGAAATTTCTGAAATTTTGCCCCAAAATAAGTGAAATTTCTGCAATTTGGCCCCAAAATATGGGAAATTTCTGGAATTTTGCCCCAAAATAAGTGGAATTTCTCAGTTTTGCTCCAAAATAAGAAGAATGTCTGTCTCTTTGCCCAAACATATAGGGAATTTCTGCCTTTTTGCCCCACAATTAGGGGAATTTCTGCAATGTTGCTGAAAATACAGGGAATTTCTGCCTTTTTGCCTGAAAATAAGAAGAATGCATACCTTTTTGCCATAAAAAAGGGAAATTTCTTCATTTTTGCTTCAAAATAAGGGGAATTTCTGCCTTTTTGACTCTAAATAAGTGGAATTTCTGTCTTTTTCCCCCAAAACAAAGGGAATTTCTGTCTTTTTTCTTCCAAAATAAAAAAAAATTTCTTACTTATTACCCTGAAATAACTGAAATTTCTTCAATTTTGCCCCAAAATAAGGGAAATTACTGCCTTTTTGCCCCCAAATAAGGGTAATTTCAGCCTTTTTACCTCAAAATAAGAGGAATTTCTGCATTTTTGCCACAAAATATTAGGAATTTCTGCTTTTTGCCCCAAAATAAGGAAAATTTCTGCCTTTTTTCCCTGAAATAAGTGAAATTTCTGCAATTTTGCCCCAAAAAAGTGAAATTTTTGCAATTTTGTTCTAAAATAAGGTAAATTTCTGGAATTTTGCCCCAAATAAGTGGAATTTCTGAGTTTTGCCCCAAAATAAGGAGAATTTCTGTCTTTTTGCCCCAACATATAGGGAATTTCTACCTTTTTGCCCGACAATTAGGGGAATTTCTGCAATTTTGCTCCAAAATACGGGGAATTTCTGCCTTTTTGCCCGAAAATAAGAAGAATGCATACCTTTTTGCCATAAAAAAGGGAAATTTCTTCATTTTTGCTCCAAAATAAGGAAAATTTCTGCTTTTTTGCCTCTAAATAAGTGGTATTTCTGTCTTTTTCCTCCAAAACAAAGGGAATTTCTGTCTTTTTTGCCCCAAAATATGGAAAATTTCTTACTTATTACCCTGAAATAAGTGAAATTTCTGCAATTTTGCCCCAAAATAAGCGAAATTTCGGCAGTTTTACCCCCAAATAAGGGGAATTTCACCCTTTTTACCTCAAAATAAAGGGAATTTCTGCATTTTTGCCACAATATATTAGGAATTTCTGCCTTTTTGCCCCAAAATAAGGAAAATTTCTGCCTTTTTTCCCTGAAATAAGTGAAATTTCCGCAAGTTTGGCCCCAAATAAGTGAAATTTCTGCCTTTTTGCCCCCAAATAAGGGGAATTTTAGCCTTTTTACCTCAAAATAAGGGGAATTTCTGCATTTTTGCCCCAAAATATGGGAAATTTCTGCCTTTTTGCCCCAAAATAAGAAAAATTTCTGCAATTTTGTAACAAAATAAAAGAAATTTCTGCCTTTTTGTTCCAAATAGAAAAATTTCTACTTTTTTTTTCTGAAAAAAGTGAAATTTCTGAAATTTTGCCCCAAAATAAGTGAAATTTCTACAATTTTGCCCCAAAATAAGTGAAATTTTTGGAATTTTGCCCCAAAATAAGTGGAATTTCTGTCTTTTTCCCCCAAAACAAAGGGAATTTCTGTATTTTTTGCCCCAAGATAAGGAAAATTTCTGACTTATTACCCTGAAATAAGTGAAATTGCTGCAATTTTGCCTCAAAATAAGAAAAATTTCTCCCTTTTTGCCCCCAAATAAGGGGAATTTCAGCCTTTTTACGTCAAAAAAAGGGAAATTTCTGCAGTTTTGCCCCAAAATATGGGAAATTTCTGCGTTTTTGCCCCAAAATAAGAAAAATTTCTTCAATTTTGTACCAAAATAAAAGAAATTTCTGCCTTTTTGCCCCAAAATAAAAAAAATTCTGCTTTTTTTCTGAAATAAGTGAAATTTCTGCAATTTTGCCCAAAATAAGTGAAATTTCTGCAATTTTTCCACAAAATAAGGGAAATTTCTGGAATTTTGCCTCAAAATAAGTGGTATTTCTGAGTCTTGCCACAAAATAAGGAGAATTTCTGTCCTTTTGCCCCAACATATAGGGAATTTCTGCCTTTTTGCCCCACAATTAGGGGAATTTCTGCAATTTTGCTGCAAAATACGGGGAATTTCTGCCTTTTTGTCCGAAAATAAGAAGAATGCATACCTTTTTGCCATAAAAAAGGGAAATTTCTTCATTTTTGCTCCAAAATAAGGGGAATTTCTGCATTTGCCTCTAAATAAGTGGAATTTCTGTCTTTTTCCCCCAAAACAAAGGGAATTTCTGTCTTTTTTGCCCCAAAATAAGGAAAATTTCTGACTTATTACCCTGAAATAAGTGAAATTTCTGCAATTTTGCCTCAAAATAAAGGAAATTTCTGCCTTTTTGCCCCAAAATAAGGGGAATTTCAGCCTTTTTACCTCAAAATAAGGGGAATTTCTGCTTTTTTGCCTCTAAATAAGTGGAATTTCTGTCTTTTTTCTCTAAAACAAAAGGAATTTCTGTCTTTTTGCTCCAAAATAAGGAAAATTTCTAACTTTTTTTGCTTAAATAAGTGAAATTTCTGCTTTTTTGCCCCCAAATAAGGGAATTTCAGATTTTTACCCCAAAATAAGGGGAATTTCTGCATTTTTGCCCCAAAATATGGGAATTTTCTGCCTTTTTGCCCCAAAATAAGAAAATTTTCTGCTTTTTTTTTCTGAAATAACTGAAATTTCTGCAATTTTGTCCCAAAATAAGTGAAATTTCTGAGTTTTGCCACAAAATAAGGAGAATTTCTGTCTTTTTGCCCCAACATATAAGGAATTTCTGCCTTTTTGCCCCACAATTAGAGTAATTTCTGCAATTTTGCTCCAAAATACGGGGAATTTCTGCCTTTTTGTCTGAAAATAAGAAGAATGCATACCTTTTTGCCAAAAAAAGTAAAATTTTTTCATTTTTGCTCCAAAATAAGAAGAATTTCTGCTTTTTTCCTCTAAATAATTCGAATTTCTGTTTTTTCCCCGAAAACAAATAGAATTTCTGTCTTTCTTGCCCCAAAATAAAGAAAATTTCTGATTTATTATCCTGAAATAAGTGAAATTTCTGCAATTTTGCCTCAAAATAAGAGAAATTTCTGCGTTTTTGCACCCAAATAAGGGGAATTTCAGCATTTTTACCTCAAAATAAGGGGAATTTCTGCATTTTTCTTCAAAATATGGGAAATTTCTGCCTTTTTGCCCCAAAATAAAAAAATTTCTGCTTTTTTTCCCTGAAATAAGTGAAATTTCTGAAATTTTGCCCCAAAATAAGTGAAATTTCTGCAATTTGGCCCCAAAATATGGGAAATTTCTGGAATTTTGCCCCAAAATAAGTGGAATTTCTGAGTTTTGCCCCAAAATAAGAAAAATGTCTGTCTTTTTGCCCCAACATATAGGGAATTTCTGCCTTTTTGCCCCACAATTTGGGGAATTTCTGCAATGTTGCTCAAAATACAGGGAATTTCTGCCTTTTTGCCTGAAAATAAGAAGAATGCATACCTTTTTGCCATAAAAAAGGGAAATATCTTCATTTTTGCTCCAAAATAAGGGGTATTTCTGCCTTTTTGACTCTAAATAAGTGGAATATCTGTCTTTTTCCCCTAAAACAAAGGAAATTTCTGTCTTTTTTGTTCCAAAATAAGGAAAATTTCTTACTTTTTACCCTGAAAAAAGTGAAATTTCTGCAATTTTGCCCCAAAATAAGGGAAATTACTGCCTTTTTGCCCCCAAATAAGGGGAATTTCAGCCTTTTTACCTCAAAATAAGGGGAATTTCTGCATTTTTACTACAAAATATTAGGAATTTCTGTTTTTTGCCCCAAAATAAGGAAAATTTCTGCTTTTTTTCCCTGAAATAAGTGAAATTTCTGCAATTTTGCCCCAAAATAAGTGAAATTTCTGCAATTTTGCCCTAAAATAAGGTAAATTTCTGGAATTTTGCCCCAAATAAGTGGAATTTTTGAGTTTCGCCCCAAAATAAAGAGAATTTCTGTCTTTTTGCCCCAACATATATGGAATTTCTACCTTTTTGCCTGACAATTAGGGGAATTTCTGCAATTTTGCTCCAAAATACAAGGAATTTTTGCCTTTTTGCCATAAAAAAGGGAAATTTCTTAATTTTTGCTCCAAAATAAGCAAAATTTCTGCTTTTTTGCCTCTAAATAAGTGGTATTTTGCTCTTTTTCCTCCAAAACAAAGGGAATTTCTGTCTTTTTTGCCCCAAAATAAAAAAAATTTCTGACTTATTAACCGGAAATAAGTTAAATTTCTGCAATTTTGCCCCAAAATAATGGAAATTTCGGCATTTTTACCCCCAAATAAGGGGAATTTCACCCTTTTTACCTCAAAATAAAGGGAATTTCTTTATTTTTGCCTTAAAATATTAGGAATTTCTGCCTTTTTGCCCCAAAATAAGGAAAATTTCTGCCTTTTTTCCCTGAAATAAGTGAAATTTCTGCAATTTTGTACCAAAATAAGTGGAATTTCTGCCTTTTTGCCCCCAAATAAGGGGAATTTTAGCCTTTTTACCTCAAAATAAGGGGAATTTCTAAATTTTTGCCCCAAAGTATGGGAAATTTCTGCCTTTTTGCCCCAAAATAAGAAAAATTTCTGCAATTTTGTACCAAAATAAAAGAAATTTCTGCATTTTTGCTTCGAAATAGAAAAATTACTATTTTTTTTCTGAAAATAAGTGAAATTTCTGAAATTTTGGCCCAAAATAAGTGAAATTTCCTAGAATTTTGCCCCAAAATATGTGAAATTTCTGGAATTTTGCCCCAAAATAAGTGGAATTTCTGAGTTTTACCCTAAAATAAGGAGAATTTCTGTCTTATTTCCCAATATATAGAGAATTTCTCCCTTTATGCCCCATAATTAGGGGAATTTCTGCAATTTTGCTCCAAAAGACGGGGAATTTCTGCCTTTTTGCCCGAAAATAAGAATGCATACCTTTTTGACATAAAAAAGGAAAATTTCTTCATTTTTGCTCCAAAATAAAAGGAATTTCTGCCTTTTTGACTCTAAATAAGTGGAATTTCTGTCTTTTTCCCCCAAAACAAAGGGAATTTCTGTCTTTTTTGTTCCAAAATAAGGAAAATTTCTGACTTATTACCCTGAAGTAAGTGAAATTTCTACAATTTTGCCCCCAAAAAAGGGAAATTTCTGCCTTTTTTGCCCCCAAATATAGGGAATTTCAGCCTTTTTACCTTAAAATAAGGGGAATTTCTGCATTTTTGCCACAAAATTTTAGGAATTTCTGCCTTTTTGCCCCAAAATAAGAAAAATTTCTGCCTTTTTTTCCTGAAATAAGTGAAATTTCTGAAATTTTGCCCCAAAATAAGTGAAATTTCTGCAATTTTGGCCCAAAATAAGTGGAATTTCTGCCTTTTTGCCCCCAAATAAGGGGAATTTTAGCCTTTTTACCTCAAAATAAGGGGAATTTCTAAATTTTTGCCCCAAAATATGGGAAATTTCTGCCTTTTTGCCCCAAAATAAGAAAAATTTCTGCAATTTTGTACCAAAATAAAAGAAATTTCTGCATTTTTGCTTCGAAATAGAAAAATTTCTATTTTTTTTTTCTGAAAATAAGTGAAATTTCTGAAATTTTGGCCCAAAATAAGTGAAATTTCTAGAATTTTGCCCCAAAATATGTGAAATTTCTGGAATTTTGCCCCAAAATAAGTTGAATTTCTGAGTTTTACCCCAAAATAAGGAGAATTTCTGTCTTATTGCCCCAATATATAGGGAATTTCTCCCTTTTTGCCCCATAATTAGGGGAATTTCTGCAATTTTGCTCCAAAAGACGGGGAATTTCTGCCTTTTTGCCCGAAAATAAGAATGCATACCTTTTTGCCATAAAAAAGGAAAATTTCTTCATTTTTGCTCCAAAATAAAAGGAATTTCTGCCTTTTTGACTCTAAATAAGTGGAATTTCTGTCTTTTTCCCCCAAAACAAAGGGAATTTCTGTCTTTTTTGTTCCAAAATAAGGAAAATTTCTGACTTATTACCCTGAAGTAAGTGAAATTTCTACAATTTTGCCCCCAAAAAAGGGAAATTTCTGCCTTTTTTGCCCCCAAATATAGGGAATTTCAGCCTTTTTACCTCAAAATAAGGGAAATTTCTGCATTTTTGCCACAAAATATTAGGAATTTCTGCCTTTTTGCCCCAAAATAAGGAAAATTTCTGCCTTTTTTCCCTGAAATAAGTGAAATTTCCGCAAGTTTGGCCCAAAATAAGTGAAATTTCTGCAATTTTGCCCCAAAATAAGGGAAATTTCTGCAATTTTGTACCAAAATAAAAGAAATTTCTGCCTTTTTGCTTCCAAATAAGAAAATTTCTGCTTTTTTTCTGAAATAAGTGAAATTTCTGAAATTTTTCTCCAAAATAAGTGAAATTTCTACAATTTTGCCCCAAAATAAGTGAAATTTCTGGAATTTTCCCTCAAAATAATTGGAATTTCATACTTTTGACCCAAAATAAGGAGAATTTCTGTCTTTTTGCCTCAACATATAGGGAATTTCTGCCTTTTTGCCCCACAATTATGGCAATTTCTGCAATTTTGCTCCAAAATACAGGGAATTTCTGCCTTTTTGCCCGAAAATAAGAAGAATGCATACCTTTTTGCCATAAAAAAGGAAAATTTCTTCATTTTTGCTCCAAAATAAGGGGAATTTCTGCTTTTATGCCTCTAAATATGTGGAATTTCTGTCTTTGTCCCCCAATACAAATAGAATTTCGGTCTTTTTGCTCCAAAATAAGGAAAATTTGTGACTTATTACCCAAATAAGTTAAATTTCTGCAATTTTGCCCCAAAATAAGTGAAATTTCTGCAATTTTGCCCCAAAATAAGTGAAATTTCTACAATTTTGCCCCAAAATAAGTGAAATTTCTGGAATTTTGCCCCAAAATAAGTGGAATTTCTGAGTTTTGCCCCAAAATAAGGAGAATCTCTGTCTTTTTGCCTCAACATATAGGGAATTTCTGCCTTTTTGCCCCACAATTAGGGGAATTTCTGCAATTTTGCTCCAAAATACGGGGAATTTCTGCCTTTTTGCCCGAAAATAAGAATGCATAACTTTTTGCCATAAAAAAGGAAAATTTCTTCATTTTTGCTCCAAAATAAAGGGAATTTTTGCTTTTTTGCCTCTAAATAAGTGGAATTTCTGTTTTTTTCCCCCAAAACAAAGGTAATTTCTGTCTTTTTTGCCCAAAAATAAGGAAAATTTCTGACTTATTACCCTGAAGTAAGTGAAATTTCTGCAATTTTGCCCCAAAATAAGAGAAATTTCTGGAATTTTGCCCCAAAATAAGTGGAATTTCTGAGTTTTGCCCCAAAGTAAGGAGAATTTCTGTCTTCTTGCCCCAACATATAGGCAATTTGTGCCTTTTGGCCCCACAATTATGAGAATTTCTGCAATTTTGCTCCAAAATACGGAGAATTTCTGCCTTTTTGCCTGAAAATAAGAAAAATGCATACCTTTTTGCCATAAAAAGGAGAAATTTCTTCATTTTTTCTCCAAAATAAGGAAAATTTCTGCTTTTTTGCCTCTAAATAAGGGGAATATCTGTCTTTTTCCCCTAAAACAAATAGAATTTCTGTCTTTTTGCCCCAAAATAATGAAAAATTCTGACTTATTACCCTGAACTAAGTGAAATTTCTGCAATTTTCCCATAAATAAGAAAAATTTCTGCCTTTTTGCCCCCTATTAAAGAGAATTTAAGCCTTTTTACCTCAAAATAAGGGGAATTTCTGCATTTTTGACACAAAATATTAGGAATTTCTGCCTCTTTGCCCCAAAATAAGAAAATTTCTGCTTTTTTTCCCTGAAATAAGTGAAATTTCTCCAATTATGCCCCAAAATAAGTTAAATTTCTGCAATTTTGCCCCAAAATAAAGGAAATATCTGGAATTTTGCCCCAAAATAATGGAATTTCTGAGTTTTGCCCCAAAATAAGGAGAATTTCTGTCTTTTTGCCCCAACATATAGAGAATTTCTGCCTTTTTGCCCCACAATTAGGGGAATTTTTGCAATTTTGCTCCAAAATACCGTGAATTTTTGCCTTTTTGCCCGAAAATAAGAAGAATGCATACCTTTTTGCTATAAAAAAGGGAAATTTCTTCATTTTTGCTCCAAAATAAGGAAAATTTCTGCTTTTTTGCCTCTAAATAAGTGGAATTTCTGTCTTTTTCCCACAAAGCAAAGAAAATTCCTGTCTTTTTTGCCCCAAAATAAGGAAAATTTCTGACTTATTACCCTGAAATAAGTGAAATTTCTGCAATTTTGCCTCAAAATAAGTGAAATTTCTGCACTTTTGTCCCAAAATAAAAGAAATTTCTGGAATTTTGCCCCAAAATAAGTGGAATTTCTGAGTTTTGCCCCAAAATAAGGAGAA
Organism: Micromys minutus; assembly: GCF_963924665.1. Lineage (NCBI taxonomy): Eukaryota > Metazoa > Chordata > Mammalia > Rodentia > Muridae > Micromys > Micromys minutus. The sequence goes on along the minus strand of NW_027667674.1, from coordinate 679,277 downwards.
TTTCTGTCTTTTTCCCCAACATATAGGGAATTTCTGCCTTTTTGCCCCACAATTAGGGGAATTTCTTCAATTTTGCTCCAAAATACGGGGAATTTCTGCCTTTTTGCCCGAAAATAAGAAGAATGCATACCTTTTTGCCATCAAAAAAGGAAAATCTTCATTTTTGATCCAAAATAAGGGGAATTTCTGCTTTTTTGCCTCTAAATAAGTGGAATTTCTGTCTTTTTCCCCCAAAACAAAGGGAATTTCGGTCTTTTTTGCCCCAAAATAAGGAAAAATTCTGACTTATTACCCTGACTTTAGTGAAATTTCTGCAATTTTGCCCCAAAATATGGGAAATTTCTGACTTTTTGCCCTCAAATAAGGGAAATTTCTGCCTTTTTACCTCAAAATAAGGGGAATTTCTGCATTTTTCCACAAAATATTAGGAATTTCTGCTTTTTGCCCCAAAATAAGGAAAATTTCTGCCTTTTTTTCTGAAATAAGTGAAATTTCTGCAATTTTGCCCCAAAATAATTGAAATTTCTGCAATTTTGCCCCAAAATAAGTGAAATTTCTGCAATTTTGCCCCAAATTAACGGATATTTCTGGAATTTTGCCCCAAAATAAGTGGAATTTCTGAGTTTTGCCCCAAATAAAGAGAATTTCTGTCATTTTGCCCCAACATATAGAGAATTTCTGCCTTTTTGCCCTACAATTAGGCAAATTTCTGCAATTTTGCTCCAAAATACGGGGAATTTCTGCCTTTTTGCCCGAAAATAAGAAGAATGCATACCTTTTTGCCATAAAAAATGGAAATTTCTTCATTTTTGCTCTAAATTAAAGGAATTTCTGCATTTTGTCCTCTAAATAAATAGAATTTCTGTCTTTTTCCCCCAAAACAAAGAAAATTCCTGTCTTATTTCCCCCAAAATAAGGAAAATTTCTGACTTATTACCCTGAAGTAAGTGAAATTTCTGCAATTTTGCCCTTAAATAAGAAAAATTTCTGCCTTTTTGCCCCCTATTAAAGGGAATTTCAGCCTTTTTACCTCAAAATAAGGGGAAATTCTGAATTTTGACACAAAATACTAGGAATTTCTGCCTTTTTGCCCCAAAATATGAAAATTTCTGCTTTTTTTCCCTGAAATAAGTGAAATTTCTGCAATTATGCCCCAAAATAAGTGAAATTTCTGCAATTTTGCCCCAAAATAAGGGAAATTTCTGGAATTTTGCCCCAAAATAATGGAATTTCTGAGTTTTGCCCCAAAATAAGGAGAATTTCTGTCTTTTTGCCCCAACATATAGAGAATTTCTGCCTTTTTGCCCCACAATTAGGGGAATTTTTGCAATTTTGCTCCAAAATACCGTGAATTTTTGCCTTTTTGCCCGAAAATAAGAAGAATGCATACCTTTTTGCTATAAAAAAGGGAAATTTCTTCATTTTTGCTCCAAAATAAAGAAAATTTCTGCTTTTTTGCCTCTAAATAAGTGGAATTTCTGTCTTTTTCCCACAAAGCAAAGAAAATTCCTGTCTTTTTTGCCCCAAAATAAGGAAAATTTCTGACTTATTACCCTGAAATAAGTGAAATTTCTGCAATTTTGCCTCAAAATAAGTGAAATTTCTGGACTTTTGTCCCAAAATAAAAGAAATTTCTGGAATTTTGCCCCATAATAAGTGGAATTTCTGAGTTTTGCCCAAAAATAAGGAGAATTTCTGTCTTTTTGCTCCAACATATAGGGAATTTCTGCCTTTTTGCCCCACAATTAGGGGAATTTCTTCAATTTTGCTCCAAAATACGGGGAATTTCTGCCTTTTTGCCCGAAAATAAGAAGAATGCATACCTTTTTGCCATCAAAAAAGGAAAATCTTCATTTTTGATCCAAAATAAGGGGAATTTCTGCTTTTTTGCCTCTAAATAAGTGGAATTTCTGTCTTTTTCCCCCAAAACAAAGGGAATTTCGGTCTTTTTTGCCCCAAAATAAGGAAAAATTCTGACTTATTACCCTGAAGTTAGTGAAATTTCTGCAATTTTGCCCCAAAATATGGGAAATTTCTGACTTTTTGCCCTCAAATAAGGGAAATTTCAGCCTTTTTACCTCAAAATAAGGGGAATTTCTGCATTTTTGCCACAAAATATTAGGAATTTCTGCTTTTTGCCCCAAAATAAGGAAAATTTCTGCCTTTTTTTCTGAAATAAGTGAAATTTCTGCAATTTTGCCCCAAAATAAGTGAAATTTCTGCAATTTTGCCCCAAAATAAGTGAAATTTCTGCAATTTTGCCCCAAATTAACGGATATTTCTGGAATTTTGCCCCAAAATAAGTGGAATTTCTGAGTTTTGCCCCAAAATAAAGAGAATTTCTGTCATTTTGCCCCAACATATAAAGATTTTCTGCATTTTTGCCCCACAATCAGGGGAATTTCTGCAATTTTGCTGCAAAATAAGGGGAATTTCTGAATTTTTGCCTCTAAATAAGTGGAATTTCTGTCTTTTTCCTCCAAAACAAAGGGAATTTCTGTCTTTTTTGCCCCAAAATAAGAAAAAATTCTGACTTATTACCCTGAAGTAAGTAAAATTTCTGCAATTTTGCCCCAAAATAAGGGAAATTTCTGCGTTTTTGTTTCCAAAATAAGGGGAATTTCAGCCATTTTACCTCAAATTAGAGGAATTTCTGCATATTTACCCCCTATTAAGGGGAATTTCAGCATTTTTACCTCAAAATAAGGGGAATTTCTGCATTTTTGCCACAAAATATTAGGAATTTCTGCCTTTTTGGCCCAAAATAAGAAAATTTCTGCTTTTTTCCCCTGAAATAAGTGAAATTTCTGCAATTATGCCCCAAAATAAGTGAAATTTCTGCAATTTTGCCCCAAAATAAGGGTAATTTCTGGAATTTTGACCCAAAAAAATGGAATTTCTGAGTTTTGCCCCAAAATAAGGAGAATTTCTGTCTTTTTGCCCCAACATATAGGCAATTTCTGCCTTTTTGCCCCACAATTATGAGAATTTCTGCAATTTTGCTCCAAAATACGGAGAATTTCTGCATTTTTGCCCCAAAATAAGAAGAATGCATACCTTTTTGCCATAAAAAAGGGAAATTTCTTCATTTTTGCTCCAAAATAAGGGGAATTTCTGATTTTTTGCCTCTAAATAAGTGGAATATCTGTCTTTTTCTCCTAAAAAAATGGAATTTCTGTCTTTTTTGCCCCAAAAATAATGAAAAATTCTGACTTATTACCCTTAAGTAAGTGAAATTTCTGCAATTTTGCCCTAAAATAAGAAAAATTTCTTCTTTTGGCCCCCTATTAAGGGGAATTTCAGCCTTTTTACCTCAAAATAAGGGGAATTTCTGCATTTTTGACACATAATATTAGGAATTTCTGCCTTTTTGTCCCAAAATAAGAAAATTTCTGTTTTTTTTTTCCTGAAATAAGTGAAATTTCTGCAATTTTGCCCCAAAATAAAGGAAATTTCTGCAATTTTGCCCCAAAATAAGGGAAATTTCTGGAATTTTGCCCCCAAAAATAGAATTCCTGAGTTTTGCCCCAAAATAAGGAGAATTTCTGTCTTTTTGCCCCAACATATAGAGAATTTCTGCCTTTTTGCCCTACAATTAGGCAAATTTCTGCAATTTTGCTCCAAATACGGGGAATTTCTGCCTTTTTGCCCGAAAATAAGAAGAATGCATACCGTTTTGCCATAAAAAAGGGAAATTTCTTCATTTTTGCTCCAAAATAAAAAGAATTTCTGCTATTTTGCTTCTAAATAAGTGGAATTTCTGTCTTTTTCCCCCAAAACAAAGAAAATTCCTCTCTTTTTTGCCCCAAAATAAGGAAAATTTCTGACTTAATACCCTGAAATATGTGAAATTTCTGCAATTTTGTGCCAAAATAAGTGAAATTTCTGCAATTTTGCCCCAAAATAAGAGAAATTTCTGGAATTTTGCCCCAAAATAAGTGGAATTTCTGAGTTTTGCCCCAAAATAAGGAGAATTTCTGTCTTTTTGCCCCAACATATAGGCAATTTGTGCCTTTTGGCCCCACAATTACGGGAATTTCTGCAATTTTGCTCCAAAATACAGAGAATTTCTGCCTATTTGCCTGAAAATAAGAAAAATGCATACCTTTTTGCCATAAAAAGGAGAAATTTCTTCATTTTTGCTCCAAAATAAGGGGAATTTCTGCTTTTTTGCCTCTAAATAAGGGGAATATCTGTCTTTTTCCCCTAAAACAAATAGAATTTCTGTCATTTTGCCCCAAAATAATGAAAAATTCTGACTTATTACCCTGAACTAAGTGAAATTTCTGCAATTTTCCCCTAAAATAAGAAAAATTTCTGCCTTTTTGCCCCCTATTAAGGAGAATTTCAGCTTTTTTACCTCAAAATAAGGGGAATTTCTGCATTTTTGACACAAAATATTAGGAATTTCTGCCTCTTTGCCCCAAAATAAGAAAATTTCTGCTTTTTTTCCCTGAAATAAGTGAAATTTCTCCAATTATGCCCCAAAATAAGTTAAATTTCTGCAATTTTGCACCAAAATAAGGGAAATTTCTGCAATTTTGCCCAAAAATAAGGGAAATTTCTGGAATTTTGCCCCAAAATAAGTGGAATTTCTGAGTTTTGCCCTAAAATAAAGAGAATTTCTGTCTTTTTGCCCCAGCATATAGAGATTTTCTGCATTTTTGCCCCACAATTAGGGGAATTTCTGCAATTTTGCTCCAAAATACGGGGAATTTCTGCTTTATTTCCCGAAAATAAAAAGAATGCATACATTTTGCCATAAAAAAGGGAAATTTCTTTATTTTTGCTCCAAAATAAGGGGAATTTCTGCTTTTTTGCCTCTAAATAAGTGGAATTTCTGTCTTTTTCCCCCAAAACAAGGGGAATTTCTTTCTTTTTTGCCCCAAAATAAGGAAAAATTCTGAATTATTACTTTGAAGTATGTGAAATTTCTGGAATTTTGCCCCAAAATAAGGTACATTTCTGCGTTTTTGTTTCCAAAATAAATGGAATTTCAGCCATTTTACCTCAAATTAGGGGAATTTCTGCATATTTACCCCCTATTAAGGGGAATTTCAGCCTTTTTACCTAAAAATAAGGGGAATTTCTGCATTTTTGCCACAAAATATTAGGAATTTCTGCCCTTTGGCCCAAAATAAGAAAATTTCTGCTTTTTTTCCCTGAAATAAGTGAAATTTCTGTAATTTTGCCCCAAAATAAGTGAAATTTCAGCAATTTTGCCACAAAATAAAGGAAATTTCTGGAATTTTGCCCCAAAATAATGGAATTTCTGAGTTTTGCCCCAAAATAAAAAGAATTTCTGCCTTTTTGCCATACAATTAGGCAAATTTCTGCAATTTTGCTCCAAAATACGGAGAATTTCTGCCTTTTTGCCCTAAAATAAGAAGAATGCATACCTTTTTGCCATGAAAAAAAGAAATTTCTTCATTTTTGCTCCAAAATAAGGGGAATTTCTGCTTTTTTGCCTCTAAATAAGTGGAATATCTGTCTTTTTCCCCCAAAACAAAGGGAATATCGGTCTTTTTTGCCCCAAAATAAGAAAAAATTCTGACTTATTACCCTAAAGTAAGTGAAATTTCTGCAATTTTGCCCCAAAATATTGGAAATTTTTTACTTTTTGCCCCCAAATAAGGGGAATTTCAGCCTTTTTACCTCAAAATAAGGGGAATTTCTGCTTTTTTGCCACAAAATATTAGGAATTTCTGCTTTTTGCCCCAAAATAAGGAAAATTTCTCCATTTTTTCCCTGAAATAAGTGAAATTTTTGCAATTTTGCCCCAAAATAAGTGAAATTTCTGCAATTTTGCAACAAAATAAGTGAAATTTCTGCAATTTTGCCCCAAAATAAGGGAAATTTCTGGAATTTTGCCCCAAAATAAGTGGAATTTCTGAGTTTTGCCCCAAAATAAGAAGAATTTCTGTCTTTTTGCCCCAACATATAGAGATTTTCTGCATTTTTGCCCCACAATTAGGAGAATTTCTGCAATTTTGCTCCAAAATACGGCGATATTCTGCCTTTTTGCCTGAAAATAAGAAGAATGCATACCTTTTTGCCATAAGAAAGGGAAATTTCTTCATTTTTGCTCCAAAATAAGGGGAATTTCTGCTTTTTTGCCTCTAAATAAGTGGAATTTCTGTCTTTTTCCCCCAAAACAAAGGGAATTTCTGTCTTTTTTGCCCCAAAATAAAGAAAAATTCTGACTTATTACCCTGAAGTAAGTGAAATTTCTGCAATTTTGCCCCAAAATAAAGGAAATTTTTGCGTTTTTGTTTCCAAAATAAGGGGATTTCAGCCATTTTACCTCAAATTAGGGGAATTTCTGCATATTTACTCCCTATTAAAGGGAATTTAAGCATTTTTACCTCAAAATAAGGGGAATTTATGCATTTTTGCCACAAAATATTAGGAATTTCTGCCTTTTTGGCCCAAAATAAGAAAATTTCTGCTTTTTATCCCTGAAATAACTGAAATTTCTGCAATTTTGCCCCAAAATAAGTGAAATTTCTGCAATTTTGCCCCAAAATAAGGGAAATTTCTGGAATTTTGTCCCCAAAAATAGAATTCCTGAGTTTTGCCCCAAAATAAGGAGAATTTCTGTCTTTTTGCCCCAACATATAGAGAATTTCTGCCTTTTTGCCCTACAATTAGGCAAATTTCTGCAATTTTGCTCCAAAATACGGGGAATTTCTGCCTTTTTGCCCTACAATTAGGCAAATTTCTGCAATTTTGCTCCAAAATACGGGGAATTTCTGCCTTTTTGCCCGAAAATAAGAAGAATGCATACCGTTTTGCCATAAAAATGGGAAATTTCTTCATTTTTGCTCCAAAATAAATAGAATTTCTGCTATTTTGCCTCTAAATAAGTGGAATTTCTGTCTTTTTCCCCCAAAACAAAGAAAATTCCTGTCTTTTTTGCCCCAAAATAAGGAAAATTTCTGACTTATTACCCTGAAATAAGTGAAATTTCTGCAATTTTAGCCAAAATAAGTGAAATTTCTGCAATTTTGCCCCAAAATAAGAGAAATTTCTGGAATTTTGCCCCAAAATAAGTGGAATTTCTGTGTTTTGCCCCAAAGTAAGGAGAATTTCTGTCTTCTTGCCCCAACATATAGGCAATTTGTGCCTTTTGGCCCCACAATTATGGGAATTTCTGCAATTTTGCTCCAAAATACGGAGAATTTCTGCCTTTTTGCCTGAAAATAAAAAAAAATGCATACCTTTTTGCCATAAAAAGGAGAAATTTCTTCATTTTTGCTCCAAAATAAGGAAAATTTCTGCTTTTTTGCCTCTAAATAAGGGGAATATCTGTCTTTTCCCCCTAAAACAAATAGAATTTCTGTCTTTTTGCCCCAAAATAATGAAAAATTCTGACTTATTACCCTGAACTAAGTGAAATTTCTGCAATTTTCCCATAAATAAGAAAAATTTCTGCCTTTTTGCCCCCTATTAAGGAGAATTTAAGCCTTTTTACCTCAAAATAAGAGGAATTTCTGCATTTTTGACACAAAATATTAGGAATTTCTGCCTCTTTGCCCCAAAATAAGAAAATTTCTGCTTTTTTTCCCTGAAATAAGTGAAATTTCTCCAATTATGCCCCAAAATAAGTGAAATTTCTGCACTTTTGTCCCAAAATAAAAGAAATTTCTGGAATTTTGCCCCAAAATAAGTGGAATTTCTGAGTTTTGCCCCAAAATAAGGAGAATTTCTGTCTTTTTGCCCCAACATATAGGGAATTTCTGCCTTTTTGCCCCACAATTAGGGGAATTTCTTCAATTTTGCTCCAAAATACGGGGAATTTCTGCCTTTTTGCCCGAAAATAAGAAGAATGCATACCTTTTTGCCATCAAAAAAGGAAAATCTTCATTTTTGATCCAAAATAAAGGGAATTTCTGCTTTTTTGCCTCTAAATAATTGGAATTTCTGTCTTTTTTCCCCAAAACAAAGGGAATTTCGGTCTTTTTTGCCCCAAAATAAGGAAAAATTCTGACTTATTACCCAGACTTTAGTGAAATTTCTGCAATTTTGCCCCAAAATATGGGAAATTTCTGACTTTTTGGGCTCAAATAAGGGAAATTTCAGCCTTTTTACCTCAAAATAAGGGGAATTTCTGCATTTTTGCCACAAAATATTAGGAATTTCTGCTTTTTGCCCCAAAATAAGGAAAATTTCTGCCTTTTTTCCTGAAATAAGTGAAATTTCTGCAATTTTGCCCCAAAATAAGTGAAATTTCTGCAATTTTGCCCCAAAATAAGTGAAATTTCTGAAATTTTGCCCCAAATTAACGGATATTTCTGGAATTTTGCCCCAAAATAAGTGGAATTTCTGAGTTTTGCCCCAAAATAAAGAGAATTTCTGTCATTTTGCCCCAACATATAAAGATTTTCTGCATTTTTGCCCCACAATTAGGGGAATTTCTGCAATTTTGCTGCAAAATAAGGGGAATTTCTGAATTTTTGCCTCTAAATAATTGGAATTTCTCTCTTTTTCCTCTAAAACAAAGGGAATTTCTCTCTTTTTTGCCCCAAAATAAGAAAAAATTCTGACTTATTACCCTGAAGTAAGTGAAATTTCTGCAATTTTGCCCCAAAATAAGGGAAATTTCTGCGTTTTTGTTTCCAAAATAAGGGGAATTTCAGCCATTTTACCTCAAATTAGGGGAATTTCTGCATATTTACCCCCTATTAAGAGGAATTTTAGCATTTTTACCTCAAAATAAGGGGAATTTATGCATTTTTGCCACAAAATATTAGGAATTTCTGCCTTTTAGGCCCAAAATAAGAAAATTTCTGCTTTTTTTCTCTGAAATAAGTGAAATTTCTGCAATTTTGCCCCAAAATAAGTGAAATTTCTGCAATTTTGCCCCAAAATAAGGGAAATTTCTGGAATTTTGACCCCAAAAATGGAATTTCTGAGTTTTGCCCCAAAATAATGAGAATTTCTGTCTTTTTGCCCCAACATATAGAGAATTTCTGCCTTTTTGCCCTACAATTAGGCAAATTTCAGCAATTTTGCTCCAAAATACAAGGAATTTCTGCCTTTTTGCCCGAAAATAAAAAGAATGCATACCTTTTTGCCATAAAAAAGGGAAATTTCTTCATTTTTGCTCCAAAATAAAAAAAATTTCTGCTTTTTTGCCACTAAATAAGTGCAATTTCTGTCTTTTTCCCCCAAAACAAAGAAAATTCTTGTCTTTTTTGCCTCAAAATAAAGAAAATTTCTGACTTATTACCCTGAAATAAGAGAAATTTCTGCAATTTGCCCCAAAATAAGTGAAATTTCTGCAATTTTGCCCCAAAATAAGAAAAATTCCTGGAATTTTGCCCCAAAATAAGTGGAATTTCTGAGTTTTGCCCCAAAATAAGGAGAATTTCTGTCTTTTTGACCCAACATATAGGCAATTTCTGCCTTTTTGCCCCACAATTATGGGAATTTCTGCAATTTTGCTCCAAAATACGGAGAATTTCTGACTTTTTTCCGGAACATAAGAAGAATGCATACCTTTTTGCCATAAAAAAGGGAAATTTCTTCATTTTTGCTCCAAAATAAGGGGAATTTCTGCTTTTTTGCCTCTAAATAAGTGGAATATCTGTCTTTTTCCCCTAAAACAAATCGAATTTCTGTCTTTTTTGCCCCAAAATAATGAAAAATTCTGACTTATTACCCTGTGTAAGTGAAATTTCTGCAATTTTGCCCTAAAATAAGAAAAATTTCTGCCTGTTTGCCCCCTATTAAGGGGAATTTCAGCCTTTTTACCTCAAAATAAGGGGAATTTCTGCATTTTTGACACAAAATATTAGGAATTTCTGCCTTTTTGCACCAAAATAAGAAAATTTCTGCTTTTTTCCCTGAAATAAGTGAAATTTCTGCAATTATGCCCCAAAATAAGTGAAATTTCTGCAATTTTGCCCCAAAATATGGAAAATTTCTGCCTTTTTGCCCCCAAATAAGGGGAATTTCAGCCTTTTTACCTCAAAATAAGGGGAATTTCTGCATTTTTGCCACAAAATATTAGCAATATCTGCCTTTTTGCCCCAAAATGAGGAAAATTAGTGCCTTTTTTCTCTGAAATAAGTGAAATTTCTGCAATTATGCCCCAAAATATGTGAAATTTCTGCAATTTTGCCCTAAAATAAGTGAAATTTCTCCAATTTTGCCCCAAAATAAAGGAAATTTTTAGAATTTTGCCCCAAAATAAGTGGAATTTCTGAGTTTTGCCCCAAAATAAGGAGAATTTCTGTCTTTTTGTCCCAACATATAGGGAATTTCTGCCTTTTTGCCCCACAATTAGGGGAATTTCTGCAATTTTGCTCCAAAATACGGGGAATTTCTGCCTTTTTGCCTGAAAATAAGAAGAATGCATAACTTTTTGCCATCAAAAAAGAAAATTTCTTCATTTTTCCTCAAAAATGAGGGGAATTTCTGCTTTTTGCCTCTAAATAAGTGAAATTTCTGTCTTTTTCTCCCAAAACAAAGGGAATTTCTGTTTTTTTTGCCCTAAAATAAGGACAAATTTTGACTTACTACCCTGAAGTAAGTGAAATTTCTGCAATTTTGCCCCAAAATAAAGGAAATTTCTGCCTTTTTGCCCCCAAATAGGGGAATTTCAGCCTTTTTACCTAAAAATAAGGGGAATATCTGCATTTTTACCACAAAGTATTAAAAATTTCTGCATTTTTGCCCCAAAATAAGGGAAATTTCTGGAATTTTGCCCCAAAATATGTGTAATTTCTGAGTTTTGCCCTAAAATAAGGAGAATTTCGGTCTTTTTGCTCTAATTAAAAGAATTTCTGCCTTTTTGCCTCACAATTAGGGGAATTTCTGCAATTTTGCTCCAAAATACGGGGAATTTCTGCCTTTTTGCCCGAATATAAGAAGAATGCATACCTTTTTGCCATAAAAAATTTAAATTTCTTCATTTTTGCTTCAAAATAAGGGGAATTTCTGCTTTTTTGCCTCTAAATAAGGGGAATTTCTGTCTTTTCCCCAAAACAAAGAAAAGTCCTGTTTTTTTGCACCAAAATAAGGAAAATTTCTGATTTATTACCCTGAAATACGTGATATTTCTGTAATTTTGCCCCAAAATAAGTGAAATTTCTGCAATTTTTCCCCAAAATAAGGGAAATTTCTGAAATTTTGCCCCAAAATAAGTGGAATTTTTGAGTTTTGCCCCAAAATAAGGAGAATTTCTGTCTTTTTGTCCCAACATATAGGGAATTTCTGCCTTTTTGCCCCACAATTAGGGAAATTTTTGCAATTTTGCTCCAAAATACGAAGAATTTCTGCCTTTTTGCCCAAAAATAAGAAGAATGCATAACTTTTTGCCATAAAAAAGGGAAATTTCTTCATTTTTGCTCCAAAATAAGGGGAATTTCTGCTTTTTTGCCTCTAAATAAGTGGAATTTCTGTCTTTTTTTCCCAAAAAAAGGGAATTACTGTTTTTTTTTGCCGCAAAATAAGGAAAAATTCTGACTTATTTCCCTGAAGTAAGTAAAATTTCTGCAATTTTTCCCCAAAATAAAGGAAATTTCTGACTTTTTGCCCCCAAATAAGGGGAATTTCAGCCTTTTTACCTAAAATAAGAGGAATTTCTGAATTTTTGCCACAAAATATTAGGAATTTCTTCATTTTTGCCCCAAAATAAAGAAAATTTCTGCCTTTTTTTCTCTGAAATAAGTGAAATTTCCGAAATTTTGCCCCAAAATAAGATAAAGTTCTGCAATTTTAGCCCAAAATAAGTGAAATTTCTGCAATTTTGACCCAAAATAATGAAATTTTCTGCCTTTTTGCCCCCAAATAAGGGGAATTTCAGCCCTTTTACCTCAAAATAAGGGGAATTTCTGCATTTTTGCCACAAAATATTAGCAATTTCTGCCTTTTTGACCCAAAATAAGGAAAATTACTGCCTTTTTTCTCTGAAATAAGTGAAATTTCTGCAATTATGCCAAAAATATGTGAAATTTCTGCAATTTTGCCCCAAAATAAGTGAAATTCCTCCAATTTTGCCCCAAAATAAGTGGAATTTCTGAGTTTTGCCCCAAAATAAAGAGAATTTCTGTTTTTTTGCCCCAACATCTAGGCAATTTGTGCCGTTTTGCCCCACAATTAGGGGAATTTCTGCAATTTTGCTCCAAAATACAGGGTATTACTGCCTTTTTGCCCGAAAATAAGAAGAATGCATACCTTTTTGCCATAAAAATGGGAAATTTCTTCATTTTTGCTCCATAATAAAAGGAATTTCTGCTTTTTTGCCTCTAAATAAGTGGAATTTCTGTCTTTTTCCCCCAAAACAAAGGAAATTTCTGTCTTTTTTGCCCCAAAATAAGGAAAAATTCTGACTTATTACTTTGAAGTAAGTGAAGTTTCTGCAATTTTGCCCCAAAATAAGGGAAATTTTTGGAATTTTGCCCCAAAATAAGTGGAAATTCTGAGTTTTGCCCAAAAATAAAGAGAATTTCTGCCTTTTTGCCCCAACATATGTAGAATTTCTGTTTTTTTGCCCCACAATTAGGGGAATTTCTGCAATTTTGCTCCAAAATACGGGTAATTTCTGCATTTTTGCCTAAAAATAAGAAGAATGCATACCTTTTTGCCATAAAAATGGGAAATTTCTTCATTTTTGCTCCAAAATAAAAGGAATTTCTGCTTTTTTGCCTCTAAATAAGTGGAATTTCTGTCTTTTTCCCCCAAAACAAAGAGAATTTTTGTCTTTTTTGCCCCAAAATAAAGAAAAATTCTGACTTATTACCTTGTAGTAAGTGAAATTTCTGCAATTTTGCCCCAAAATAAGGGAACTTTCTGCCTTTTTACCCCCAAATAAGAGGAATTTCAGCCTTTTTACCTCAAAATAAAGGGAATTTCTGCATTTTTGCCCTTAAATAAGGGGAATTTCAGCCTTTTTACCTCAAAATAAGGGGAATTTCCGCATTTTTGCCACAAAATATTAGGAATTTCTGCATTTTTGCCCCAAAATAAGAAAATTTCTGCTTTTTTTCCCTGAAATAAGTGAAATTTCTGCAATTTTGCCCCAAAATAAGTGGAATTTCTGAGTTTTGCCCTAAAATAAGGAGAATTTCTGTCTTTTTGCCCCAGCATATAGAGATTTTTTGCATTTTTGCCCCACAATTAGGGGATTTTCTGCAATTTTGCTTCAAAATACGGGGAATTTCTGCTTTATTTCCCGAAAATAAAAGAATGCATACCTTTTTTGCCATAAAAAAGGGAAATTTCTTCATTTTTGCTCCAAAATAAGGGGAATTTCTGCTTCTTTGCCTCTAAATAAGTGGAATTTATGTCTTTTTCCCCCAAAACAAGGGGAATTTCTGTCTTTTTGCCCCAAAATAAGGAAAAATTCTGAATTATTACCCTGAAGTATGTGAAATTTCTGGAATTTTGCCCCAAAATAAGGTACATTTCTGCGTTTTTGTTTCCAAAATAAATGGAATTTCAGCCATTTTACCTCAAATTAGGGGAATTTCTGCATATTTACCCCCTATTAAGGGGAATTTCAGCCTTTTTACCTAAAAATGAGGGGAATTTCTGCATTTTTGCCACAAAATATTAGGAATTTCGGCCCTTTTGGCCCAAAATAAGAAAATTTCTGCATTTTTCCCTGAAATAAGTGAAATTTCTGTAATTTTGCCCCAAAATAAGTGAAATTTCAGCAATTTTGCCACAAAATAAGGGAAATTTCTGGAATTTTGCCCCAAAATAATGGAATTTCTGAGTTTTGCCCCAAAATAAAAAGAATTTCTGTCTTTTTGCCCCAACATATAGAGAATTTCTGCCTTTTTGCCCTACAATTAGGCAAATTTCTGCAATTTTGCTCCAAAATACGGGGAATTTCTGCCTTTTTGCCCGAAAATAAGAAGAATGCATACCTTTTTGCCATGAAAAAAAGAAATTTCTTCATTTTTGCTCCAAAATAAGGGGAATTTCTGCTTTTTTGCCTCTAAATAAGTAGAATTTCTGTCTTTTCCCCCAAAACAAAGAAAATTCCTGTCTTTTTTGCCCCAAAATAATGAAAATTTCTGACTTATTACCCTGAAATAAGTGAAATTTCTGCAATTTTGCCCTAAAATAAGTGAAATATCTGCACTTTTGTCCCAAAATAATGGAAATTTCTGGAATTTTGCCCCAAAATAAGTGGAATTTCTGAGTTTTGCCCCAAAATAAGGAGAATTTCTGTCTTTTTGCCCCAACATATAGGGAATTTCTGCCTTTTTGCCCCACAATTAGGGGAATTTCTTCAATTTTGCTCCAAAATACGGGGAATTTCTGCCTTTTAGCCCGAAAATAAGAAGAATGCATACCTTTTTGCCATCAAAAAAGGAAAATCTTCATTTTTGATCCAAAATAAGGGGAAATTCTGCTTTTTTGCCTCTAAATAAGTGGAATATCTGTCTTTTTCCCCCAAAACAAAGGGAATTTCGGTCTTTTTTGCCCCAAAATAAGGAAAAATTCTGACTTATTACCCTAAAGTAAGTGAAATTTCTGCAATTTTGCCCCAAAATATTGGAAATTTTTTACTTTTTGCCCCCACATAAGGGGAATTTCAGCCTTTTTACCTCAAAATAAGGGGAATTTCTGCTTTTTTGCCACAAAATATTAGGAATTTCTGCTTTTTGCCCCAAAATAAGGAAAATTTCTCCATTTTTTCCCTGAAATAAGTGAAATTTTTGCAATTTTGCCCCAAAATAAGTGAAATTTCTGCAATTTTGCAACAAAATAAGTGAAATTTCTGCAATTTTGCCCCAAAATAAGGGAAATTTCTGGAATTTTGCCCCAAAATAAGTGGAATTTCTGAGTTTTGCCCCAAAATAAGGAGAATTTCTGTCTTTTTGCCCCAACATATAGAGATTTTCTGCATTTTTGCCCCACAATTAGGAGAATTTCTGCAATTTTGCTCCAAAATACGGCGATATTTTGCTTTTTTGCCTGAAAATAAGAAGAATGCATAACTTTTTGCCATAAGAAAGGGAAATTTCTTCATTTTTGCTCCAAAATAAGGGGAATTTCTGCTTTTTTGCCTCTAAATAAGTGGAATTTCTGTCTTTTTCCCCCAAAACAAAGGGAATTTCTGTCTTTTTTGCCCCAAAATAAAGAAAAATTCTGACTTATTACCCTGAAGTAAGTGAAATTTTTGCAATTTTGCCCCAAAATAAAGGAAATTTTTGCGTTTTTGTTTCCAAAATAAGGGGATTTCAGCAATTTTACCTCAAATTAGGGGAATTTCTGCATATTTACTCCCTATTAAAGGGAATTTAAGCATTTTTACCTCAAAATAAGGGGAATTTATGCATTTTTGCCACAAAATATTAGGAATTTCTGCCTTTTTGGCCCAAAATAAAAAAATTTCTGCTTTTTATCCCTGAAATAACTGAAATTTCTGCAATTTTGCCCCAAAATAAGTGAAATTTCTGTAATTTTGACCCAAAATAAGGGAAATTTCTGGAATTTTGCCCCCAAAAATAGAATTCCTGAGTTTTGCCCCAAAATAAGGAGAATTTCTGTCTTTTTGCCCCAACATATAGAGAATTTCTGCCTTTTTTCCCTACAATTAGGCAAATTTCTGCAATTTTGCTCCAAAATACGGGGAATTTCTGCCTTTTTGCCCGAAAATAAGAAGAATGCATACCGTTTTGCCATAAAAAAGGGAAATTTCTTTATTTTTGCTCCAAAATAAAAAGAATTTCTGCTATTTTGCCTCTAAATAAGTGGAATTTCTGTCTTTTTCCCCCAAAACAAAGAAAATTCCTGTCTTTTTTGCCCCAAAATAAGGAAAATTTCTGACTTATTACCCTGAAATAAGTGAAATTTCTGCAATTTTGTGCCAAAATAAGTGAAATTTCTGCAATTTTGCCCCAATATAAGAGAAATTTCTGGAATTTTGCCCCAAAATAAGTGGAATTTCTGAGTTTTGCCCCAAAATAAGGAGAATTTCTGTCTTTTTGCCCCAACATATAGGCAATTTGTGCCTTTTGGCCCCACAATTATGGGAATTTCTGCAATTTTGCTCCAAAATACGGAGAATTTCTGCCTTTTTAACTGAAAATAAGAAAAATGCATACCTTTTTGCCATAAAAAGGAGAAATTTCTTCATTTTTGCTCCAAAATAAGGGGAATTTCTGCTTTTTTGCCTCTAAATAAGGGGAATATCTGTCTTTTTCCCCTAAAACAAATAGAATTTCTGACTTTTTGCCCCAAAATAATGAAAAATTCTGACTTATTACCCTGAACTAAGTGAAATTTCTGCAATTTTCCCCTAAAATAAAAAAAATTTCTGCCTTTTTGCCCCCTATTAAGGAGAATTTAACCCTTTTTACCTCAAAATAAGGGGAATTTCTGCATTTTTGACACAAAATATTAGGAATTTCTGCCACTTTGCCCCAAAATAAGAAAATTTCTGCTTTTTTTCCCTGAAATAAGTGAAATTTCTCCAATTATGCCCCAAAATAAGTTAAATTTCTGCAATTTTGCACCAAAATAAGGGAAATATCTGAAATTTTGCCCCAAAATAATGGAATTTCTGAGTTTTGCCCCAAAATAAGGAGAATTTCTGTCTTTTTGCCACAACATATAGAGAATTTCTGCCTTTTTGCCACACAATTAGGCAAATTTCTGCAATTTTGCTCCAAAATACCGTGAATTTTTGCCTTTTTGCCCGAAAATAAGAAGAATGCATACCTTTTTGCTATAAAAAAGGGAAATTTCTTCATTTTTGCTCCAAAATAAGGAAAATTTCTGCTTTTTTGCCTCTAAATAAGTGGAATTTCTGTCTTTTTCCCACAAAGCAAAGAAAATTCCTGTCTTTTTTGCCCCAAAATAAGGAAAATTTCTGACTTATTACCCTGAAATAAGTGAAATTTCTGCAATTTTGCCTCAAAATAAGTGAAATTTCTGCACTTTTGTCCCAAAATAAAAGAAATTTCTGGAATTTTGCCCCAAAATAAGTGGAATTTCTGAGTTTTGCCCCAAAATAAGGAGAATTTCTGTCTTTTTGCCCCAACATATAGAAAATTTCTGCCTTTTTGCCCCACAATTAGGGGAATTTCTGCAATTTTGCTCCAAAATACGGGGAATTTCTGCCTTTTTGCCCGAAAATAAGAAGAATGCATACCTTTTTCCCATCAAAAAAGGAAAATCTTCATTTTTGATCCAAAATAAGGGGAATTTCTGCTTTTTTGCCTCTAACTAAGTGGAATTTCTGTCTTTTTCCCCCAAAACAAAGGGAATTTCTGTCTATTTTGCCCCAAAATAAGGAAAAATTCTGACTTATTACCCTGAAGTTAGTGAAATTTCTGCAATTTTACCCCAAAATAAAGGAAATTTCTGACTTTTTGCCCTCAAATAAGGGAAATTTCAGCCTTTTTACCTCAAAATAAGGGGAATTTCTGCATTTTTGCCACAAAATATTAGGAATTTCTGCATTTTTGCCCCAAAATAAGGGAAATTTCTGGAATTTTGCCCCAAAATATGTGTAATTTCTGAGTTTTGCCCTAAAATAAGGAGAATTTCGGTCTTTTTACTCTAACTAAAAGGAATTTCTGCCTTTTTGCCTCACAATTAGGGGAATTTCTGCAATTTTGCTCCAAAATACGGGGAATTTCTGCCTTTTTGCCCGAATAGAAGAAGAATGCATACCTTTTTGCCATAAAAAAGTTATATTTCTTCATTTTTGCTTCAAAATAAGGGGAATTTTTGCTTTTTTTGCCTCTAAATAAGTGGAATTTCTGTCTTTTCCCCAAAACAATGAAAAGTTCTGTATTTTTTGCACCAAAATAAGGAAAATTTCTGATTTATTACCCTGAAATACGTGATATTTCTGTAATTTTGCCCCAAAATAAGTGAAATTTCTGCAATTTTTCCCCAAAATAAGGGAAATTTCTGAAATTTTGCCCCAAAATAAGTGGAATTTTTGAGTTTTGCCCCAAAATAAGGAGAATTTCTGTCTTTTTGCCCCAACATATAGGCAATTTCTGCCTTTTTGCCTCACAATTAGGGAAATTTTTGCAATTTTGCTCCAAAATACGGAGAATTTCTGCCTTTTTGCCCAAAAATAAGAAGAATGCATAACTTTTTGCCATAAAAAAGGGAAATTTCTTCATTTTTGCTCCAAAATAAGGGGAATTTCTGCTTTTTTGCCTCTAAATAAGTGGAATTTCTGTCTTTTTTTCCCAAAAAAAGGGAATTACTGTTTTTTTTTGCCGCAAAATAAGGAAAAATTCTGACTTATTTCCCTGAAGTAAGTAAAATTTCTGCAATTTTTCCCCAAAATAAAGGAAATTTCTGACTTTTTGCCCCCAAATAAGGGGAATTTCAGCCTTTTTACCTAAAATAAGAGGAATTTCTGAATTTTTGCCACAAAATATTAGGAATTTCTGCATTTTTGCCCCAAAATAAAGAAAATTTCTGCCTTTTTTCTCTGAAATAAGTGAAATTTCCGAAATTTTGCCCCAAAATAAGTTAAAGTTCTGCAATTTTAGCCCAAAATAAGTGAAATTTCTGCAATTTTGCCCCAAAATAAGAAAAATTTCTGCCTTTTTGCCTCCAAATAAGGGGAATTTCAGCCTTTTTACCTCAAAATAAGGGGAATTTCTGCATTTTTGCCACAAAATATTAGCAATTTCTGCCTTTTTGCCCCAAAATAAGGAAAATTACTGCCTTTTTTCTCTGAAATAAGTGAAATTTCTGCAATTATGCCCCAAAATATGTGAAATTTCTGCAATTTTGCCCCAAAATAAGTGAAATTTCTCCAATTTTGCCCCAAAATAAAGGAAATTTCTAGAATTTTGCCCCAAAATATGTGGAATTTTTGAGTTTTGCCCCAAAATAAGGAGAATTTCTGTCTTTTTGCCCCAACATATAGAAAATTTCTGCCTTTTTGCCCCACAATTAGGGGAATTTCTGCAATTTTGCTCCAAAATACGGGGAATTTCTGCCTTTTTGCCCGATATTAAGAAGAATGCATAACTTTTTGCCATCAAAAAAGGAAATTTCTTCATTTTGCTCAAAAATGAGGGGAATTTCTGCTTTTTGCCTCTAAATAAGTGAAATTTCTGTCTTTTTCTCCCAAAACAAAGGGAATTTCTGTCTTTTTTGCCCTAAAATAAGGAAAAATTCTGACTTATTACCCTGAAGTAAGTGAAATTTCTGCAATTTTGCCCCAAAAGAAAGGAAATTTCTGCCTTTTTGCCCCCAAATAAGGGGAATTTCAGCCTTTTTACCTAAAAATAAGGGGAATATCTGCATTTTTACCACAAAATATTAGGAATTTCTGAATTTTTGCTCCAAAATAAGGAAAATTTCTGCATTTTTCCCTGATATAAGTGAAATTTCTGCCTTTTTGGCCCAAAATAAGGGAAATTTCTGGAATTTTGCCCCAAAATATGTGTAATTTCTGAGTTTTGCCCCAAAATAAGGAGAATTTCTGTCTTTTTGCTCTAACTAAAGGGAATTTCTGCCTTTTTGCCTCACAATTAGGGGAATTTTTGCAATTTTGCTCCAAAATACGTGGAATTTCTGCCTTTTTGCCCGAAAATAAGAAGAATGCATAACTTTTTGCCATAAAAAAGTTAAATTTCTTCATTTTTGCTTCAAAATAAGGGGAATTTCTACTTTTTTGCCTCTAAATAAGTGGAATTTCTGTCTTTTCCCCAAAACAAAGAAAAGTCCTGTCTTTTTTGCCCCAAAATAAGGAAAATTTCTGACTTATTACCCTGAAATACGTGATATTTCTTTAATTTTGCCCCAACATAAGTGAAATTTCTGCAATTTTGCCCCAAAATAAGGGAAATTTCTGAAATTTTGCCCCAAAATAAGTGGAATTTTTGAGTTTTGCCCCAAAATAAGGAGAATTTCTGTCTTTTTGCCCCAACATATAGGCAATTTCTGCATTTTTGCCTCACAATTAGGGGAATTTTTGCAATTTTGCTCCAAAATACGGAGAATTTCTGCCTTTTTGCCCAAAAATAAGAAGAATGCATACCTTTTTGCCATAAAAAAGGGAAATTTCTTCATTTTTGCTCCAAAATAAGGGGAATTTCTGCTTTTATGCCTATAAATAAGTGGAATTTCTGTCTTTTTTCCCCAAAACAAAAGGAATTACTGTTTTTTTTGCCGCAAAATAAGGAAAAATTCTGACTTATTTCCCTGAAGTAAGTAAAATTTCTGCAATTTTTCCCCAAAATAAAGAAAATTTCTGACTTTTTGCCCCCAAACAAGGGGAATTTCAGCCTTTTTACCTAAAATAAGAGGAATTTCTGAATTTTTGCCACAAAATATTAGGAATTTCTGCATTTTTGCCCCAAAATAAATAAAATTTCTGCCTTTTTTCTCTGAAATAGGTGAAATTTCTGAAATTTTGCCCCAAAATAAGTTAAAGTTCTGCAATTTTAGCCCAAAATAAGTGAAATTTCTGCAATTTTGCCCCAAAATAAGGAAAATTTATGCCTTTTTGCCCCCAAATAAGGGGAATTTCAGCCTTTTTACCTCAAAATAAGGGGAATTTCTGCATTTTTGCCACAAAATATTAGCAATTTCTGCCTTTTTGCCCCAAAATAAGGAAAATTACTGCCTTTTTCTCTGAAATAAGGGAAATTTCTGCAATTATGCCCCAAAATATGTGAAATTTCTGCAATTTTGCCCCAAAATAAGTGAAATTTCTCCAATTTTGCCCCAAAATAAAGGAAATTTCTAGAATTTTGCCCAAAAATAAGTGGAATTTCTGAGTTTTGCCCCAAAATAAGGAGAATTTCTGTCTTTTTGCCCTAACATATAGGCAATTTATGCCTTTTTGCCTCACAATTAGGGGAATTTTTGCAATTTTGCTCCAAAATACGGAGAATTTCTGCCTTTTTGCCCAAAAATAAGAAGAATGCATACCTTTTTGCCATAAAAAAGGGAAATTTCTTCATTTTTGCTCCAAAATAAGAGGAATTTCTGCTTTTTTGCCTCTAAATAAGTGGAATTTCTGTCTTTTTCCCCCAAAACAAAGGGAATTACTGTTTTTTTGCCGCAAAATAAGGAAAAATCCTGACTTATTTCCCTGAAGTAAGTAAAATTTCTGCAATTTTTCCCCAAAATAAAGGAAATTTCTGACTTTTTGCCCTCAAATAAGGGGAATTTCAGCCTTTTTACCTAAAATAAGAGGAATTTCTGAATTTTTGCCACAAAATATTAGGAATTTCTGCATTTTTGCACCAAAATAAGAAAATTTCTGCTTTTTTCTCTGAAATAAGTGAAATTTCTGAAATTTTGCCCCAAAATAAGTTAAAGTTCTGCAATTTTAGCCCAAAATAAGTGAAATTTCTGCAATTTTGCATCAAAATAAGGGAAATTTCTGGAATTTTGCCCCAAAATAAGTGGAATTTCTGAGTTTTGCCCCAAAATAAGGAGAATTTCTGTATTTTTGCCACAACATATAGAGAATTTCTGCCTTTTTGCCCCACAATTAGGGGAATTTCTGCAATTTTGCTCCAAAATACGGGGAATTTCTGCCTTTTTGCCCGAAAATAAGAAGAATGCATACCTTTTTGCCATAAAAAAGTTAAATTTCTTCATTTTTGCTTCAAAATAAGGGGAATTTCTACTTTTTTGCCTCTAAATAAGTGGAATTTCTGTCTTTTCCCCAAAACAAAGAAAAGTCCTGTCTTTTATGCCCCAAAATAAGGAAAATTTCTGACTTATTACCCTGAAATACGTGATATTTCTTTAATTTTGCCCCAAAATAAGTGAAATTTCTGCAATTTTGCCCCAAAATAAGGGAAATTTCTGAAATTTTGCCCCAAAATAAGTGGAATTTTTGAGTTTTGCCCCAAAATAAGGAGAATTTCTGTCTTTTTGCCCCAACATATAGGCAATTTCTGCATTTTTGCCTCACAATTAGGGGAATTTTTGCAATTTTGCTCCAAAATACGGAGAATTTCTGCCTTTTTGCCCAAAAATAAGAAGAATGCATACCTTTTTGCCATAAAAAAGGGAAATTTCTTCATTTTTGCTCCAAAATAAGGGGAATTTCTGCTTTTTTGCCTATAAATAAATGTAATTTCTGTCTTTTTTCCCCAAAACAAAAGGAATTACTGTTTTTTTTGCCGAAAAATAAGGAAAAATTCTGACTTATTTCCCTGAAGTAAGTAAAATTTCTGCAATTTTTCCCCAAAATAAAGGAAATTTCTGACTTTTTGCCCCCAAACAAGGGGAATTTCAGCCTTTTTACCTAAAATAAGAGGAATTTCTGAATTTTTGCCACAAAATATTAGGAATTTCTGCATTTTTGCCCCAAAATAAATAAAATTTCTGCCTTTTTTCTCTGAAATAAGTGAAATTTCTGAAATTTTGCCCCAAAATAAGTTAAAGTTCTGCAATTTTAGCCCAAAATAAGTGAAATTTCTGCAATTTTGCCCCAAAATAAGGAAAATTTATGCCTTTTTGCCCCCAAATAAGGGGAATTTCAGCCTTTTTACCTCAAAATAAGGGGAATTTCTGCATTTTTGCCACAAAATATTAGCAATTTCTGCCTTTTTGCCCCAAAATAAGGAAAATTACTGCCTTTTTCTCTGAAATAAGGGAAATTTCTGCAATTATGCCCCAAAATATGTGAAATTTCTGCAATTTTGCCCCAAAATAAGTGAAATTTCTCCAATTTTGCCCCAAAATAAAGGAAATTTCTAGAATTTTGCCCAAAAATAAGTGGAATTTCTGAGTTTTGCCCCAAAATAAGGAGAATTTCTGTCTTTTTGCCCTAACATATAGGCAATTTATGCCTTTTTGCCTCACAATTAGGGGAATTTTTGCAATTTTGCTCCAAAATACGGAGAATTTCTGCCTTTTTGCCCAAAAATAAGAAGAATGCATACCTTTTTGCCATAAAAAAGGGAAATTTCTTCATTTTTGCTCCAAAATAAGAGGAATTTCTGCTTTTTTGCCTCTAAATAAGTGGAATTTCTGTCTTTTTCCCCCAAAACAAAGGGAATTACTGTTTTTTTGCCGCAAAATAAGAAAAAATCCTGAATTATTTCCCTGAAGTAAGTAAAATTTCTGCAATTTTTCCCCAAATTAAAGGAAATTTCTGACTTTTTGCCCTCAAATAAGGGGAATTTCAGCCTTTTTACCTAAAATAAGAGGAATTTCTGAATTTTTGCCACAAAATATTAGGAATTTCTGCATTTTTGCACCAAAATAAGAAAATTTCTGCTTTTTTCTCTGAACTAAGTGAAATTTCTGAAATTTTGCCCCAAAATAAGTTGAAGTTCTGCAATTTTAGCCCAAAATAAGTGAAATTTCTGCAATTTTGCATCAAAATAAGGGAAATTTCTGGAATTTTGCCCCAAAATAAGTGGAATTTCTGAGTTTTGCCCCAAAATAAGGAGAATTTCTGTCTTTTTGCCACAACATATAGAGAATTTCTGCCTTTTTGCCCCACAATTAGGGGAATTTCTGCAATTTTGCTCCAAAATACGGGGAATTTCTGCCTTTTTGCCCGAAAATAAGAAGAATGCATACCTTTTTCCCAAAAAAAAAGTTAAATTTCTTCATTTTTGCTTCAAAATAAGGGGAATTTCTGCTTTTTTACCTCTATATAAGTGGAATTTCTGTCTTTTCCCCAAAAACAAAGAAAAGTCCTGTCTTTTTTGCCCCAAAATAAGGAAAATTTCTGACTTATTACCCTGAAATACGTGAAATTTCTGTAATTTTGCCCCAAAATAAGTGAAATTTCTGCAATTTTGCCCCAAAATAAGGGAAATTTCTGAAATTTTGCCCCAAAATAAGTGGAATTTCTGAGTTTTGCCCCAAAATAAGGAGAATTTCTGTCTTTTTGCCCTAACATATAGGCAATTTCTGCCTTTTTGCCTCACAATTAGGGGAATTTTTGCAATTTTGCTCCAAAATACGGAGAATTTCTGCCTTTTTGCCCAAAAATAAGAAGAATGCATACCTTTTTGCCATAAAAAAGAGAAATTTCTTCATTTTTGCTCCAAAATAAGGGGAATTTCTGCTTTTTTGCCTCTAAATAAGTGGAATTTCTGTCTTTTTCCCCCAAAACAAAGGGAATTACTGTTTTTTTGCCACAAAATAAGGAAAAATCCTGACTTATTTCCCTGAAGTAAGTAAAATTTCTGCAATTTTTCCCCAAAATAAAGGAAATTTCTGACTTTTTGCCCTCAAATAAGGGGAATTTCAGCCTTTTTACCTAAAATAAGAGGAATTTCTGAATTTTTACCACAAAATATTAGGAATTTCTGCATTTTTGCCCCAAAATAAGAAAATTTCTGCTTTTTTTCTCTGAAATAAGTTAAATTTCTGAAATCTTGCCCCAAAATATGTTGAAGTTCTGCAATTTTAGCCCAAAATAAGTGAAATTTCTGCAATTTTGCCTCAAAATAAGGGAAATTTCTGGAATTTTGCCCCAAAATAAGTGGAATTTCTGAGTTTTGCCCCAAAATAAGGAGAATTTCTGTCTTTTTGGCCCAACATATAGAGAATTTCTGCTTTTTGCCCCACAATTAGGGGAATTTCTGCAATTTTGCTCCAAAATACGGGGAATTTCTGCCTTTTTGCCCAAAAATAAGAAGAATGCATAACTTTTGCCATAAAAAAGGGAAATTTCTTCATTTTTGCTCCAAAATAAGGGGAATGTTTGCTTTTTTGCCTTTAAATAAGTGGAATTTCTGTCTTTTTCCCCCAAAACATAGGGAATTCCTGTCATTTTTGCCCCAAAATAAGCAAAATTTCTGACTTATTACCCTGAAATAAGTGAAATTTCTGCACTTTTGCCCCCAAAAAAAGGAAATTTTTGCCTTTTTGCCCCCAAATAAGGGGAATTTCAGCCTTTTTACCTCAAAATAAGGGGAATTTCTGCATTTTTGCCACAAAATATTAGGAATTTCTGCATTTTTGCCCCAAAATAAGAAAATTTCTGCTTTTTTTCCCTGAAATAAGTGAAATTTCTGCAATTTTGCCCCAAAATAATTGAAATTTCAGCAAAATTGCCCCAAAATAAGGGAAATTTCTGGAATTTTGCCCCAAAATAAGTGGAAATTCTGCAATTTTGCCCCAAAATAAGGGAAATTTCTGGAATTTTGCCCCAAAATAAGTGGAATTTCTGAGTTTTGCCCCAAAATAAGGAGAATTTCTGTCTTTTTGGCCCAACATATAGGCAATTTGTGCCGTTTTGCCCCACAATTAGGGGAATTTCTGCAATTTTGCTCCAAAATACAGGGTATTTCTGCCTTTTTGCCCGAAAATAAGAAGAATGCATACCTTTTTGCCATAAAAATGGGAAATTTCTTCATTTTTGCTCCATAATAAAAGGAATTTCTGCTTTTTTGCCTCTAAATAAGTGGAATTTCTGTCTTTTTCCCCCAAAACAAAGGAAATTTCTGTCTTTTTTGCCCCAAAATAAGGAAAAATTCTGACTTATTACTCTGAAGTAAGTGAAGTTTCTGCAATTTTGCCCCAAAATAAGGGAAATTTTTGGAATTTTGCCCCAAAATAAGTGGAAATTCTGAGTTTTGCCCCAAAATAAAGAGAATTTTGCCTTTTTGCCCCAACATATGGAGAATTTCTGTTTTTTTGCCCCACAATTAGGGGAATTTCTGCAATATTGCTCCAAAATATGGGTAATTTCTGCCTTTTTGCCTAAAAATAAGAAGAATGCATACCTTTTTGCCATAAAAATGGGAAATTTCTTCATTTTTGCTCCAAAATAAAAGGAATTTCTGCTTTTTTGCCTCTAAATAAGTGGAATTTCTGTCTTTTCCCCCCAAAACAAAGAGAATTTTTGTCTTTTTTGCCCCAAAATAAAGAAAAATTCTGACTTATTACCTTGTAGTAAGTGAAATTTCTGCAATTTTGCCCCAAAATAAGGGAACTTTCTGCATTTTTGCCCCCAAATAAGGGGAATTTCAGCCTTTTTACCTCAAAATAAGGGGAATTTCCGCATTTTTGCCACAAAATATTAGGAATTTCTGCATTTTTGCCCCAAAATGAGAAAATTTCTGCTTTTTTTCCCTGAAATAAGTGAAATTTCTGCAATTTTGCCCCAAAATAAGTGAAATTTCTGCAATTTTGCCCCAAAATAAGGGAAATTTCTGGAATTTTGCCCCAAAAATGGAATTTCTGAGTTTTGCCCCAAAATAAGTATTTCTGTCTTTTTGCACCAACATATAGAGAATTTCTGCCTTTTTGCCGTACAATTAGGCAAATTTCTGCAATTTTGCTCCAAAATACGGAGAATTTCTGCCTTTTTGCCCGAAAATAAGAAGAATGCATACCTTTTTGCCATAAAAAAGGGAAATTTCTTCATTTTTGCTCCAAAATAAAAGGAATTTCTGCTTTTTTGCCACTAAATAAGGAAAATTACTGCCTTTTTCTCTGAAATAAGGGAAATTTCTGCAATTATGCCCCAAAATATGTAAAATTTCTGCAATTTTGCCCCAAAATAAGTGAAATTTTTCCAATTTTGCCCCAAAATAAAGGAAATTTCTAGAATTTTGCCCAAAAATAAGTGGAATTTCTGAGTTTTGCCCCAATATAAGGAGAATTTCTGTCTTTTTGCCCCAACATATAGAAAATTTCTGCCTTTTTCCCCACAATTAGGGGAATTTCTGCAATTTTGCTCCAAAATACGGGGAATTTCTGCCTTTTTGCCCGAAAATAAGAAGAATGCATAACTTTTTGCCATCAAAAAAGGAAATTTCTTCATTTATGCTCAAAAATGAGGGGAATTTCTGCTTTTTGCCTCTAAATAAGTGAAATTTCTGTCTTTTTTTCCCAAAACAAAGGGAATTTCTGTCTTTTTTGCCCTAAAATAAGGAAAAATTCTGACTTATTACCCTGAAGTAAGTGAAATTTCTGCAATTTTGCCCCAAAATAAAGGAAATTTCTGCCTTTTTGCCCCCAAATAAGGGGAATTTCAGCCTTTTTACCTAAAAATAAGGGGAATATCTGCATTTTTACCACAAAATATTAGGAATTTCTGCATTTTTGCCACAAAATAAGGAAAATTTCTGCCTTTTTTCCCTGATATAAGTGAAATTTCTGCCTTTTTGCCCCAAAATAAGGGAAATTTCTGCAATTTTGCCCCAAAATAAGGGAATTTTCTGCATTTTTGTTTCCAAAATAAGGGGAATTTTAGCCATTTTACTTCAAATTAGGGGAATTTCTGCATATTTACCCCCTATTAAGGGGAATTTCAGCATTTTTACCTCAAAATAAGGGGAATTTATGTATTTTTGCCACAAAATATTAGGAATTTCTGCCTTTTTGGCCCCAAATAAGAAAATTTCTGCTTTTTTTCCCTGAAATAAGTGAAATTTCTGCAATTTTGCCTCAAAATAAGTGAAATTTCTGCAATTTTGCAGCAAAATAAGGGAAATTTCTGGAATTTTGCCCCAAAAATGGAATTTCTGAGTTTTGCCCCAAAATAAGTATTTCTGTCTTTTTGCACCAACATATAGAGAGTTTCTGCCTTTTTGCCTTACAATTAGGCAAATTTCTGCAATTTTGCTCCAAAATACGGAGAATTTCTGCCTTTTTGCCCGAAAATAAGAAGAATGCATACCTTTTTGCCATAAAAAAGGGAAATTTCTTCATTTTTGCTCCAAAATAAAAGGAATTTCTGCTTTTTTGCCACTAAATAAGTGGAATTTCTGTCTCTTTCCCACAAAACAAAGGGAATTTCTGTCTTTTTTGCCCCAAAATAAGGAAAAATTCTGTCTTATTACCCTGAACTAAGTAAAATTTTTGCAATATTGCCCCAAAATAAGGGAAATTTCTGACTTTTTGCCCCCAAATAAGGGGAATTTCAGCCTTTTTACCTAAAATAAGAGGAATTTCTGAATTTTTGCCACAAAATATTAGGACTTTCTGCATTTTTGTCCCAAAATAAGGAAAATCTCTGCCTTTTTTCTCTGAAATAAGTGAAATTTCTGAAATTTTGCCCCAAAATAAGTGAAAGTTCTGCAATTTTATCCCAAAATAAGTGAAATTTCTGCAATTTTGCCCCAAAATAAGGGAAATTTCTGGAATTTTGCCCCAAAATAAGTGGAATTTCTGAGTTTTGCCCCAAAATAAGGAGTATTTCTGTCCTTTTGCCCCAACATATAGAGAATTTCTGCCTTTTTGCCCCACAATTATGCAAATTTCTGCAATTTTGCTCCAAAATACCGTGAATTTTTGCCTTTTTGCCCGAAAATAAGAAGAATGCATACCTTTTTGCCATAAAAAAAGGAAATTTCTTCATTTTTGCCCCAAAATAAGGGGAATTTCTGCTTTTTTGCCTAAATAAGTGGAATATCTGTCTTTTTCCCCTAAAACAAATGGAATTTCTGTGTTTTTTGCCTCAAAATAATGAAAAATTCTGACTTATTACCCTGAAGTAAGTGAAATTTCTGCAATTTTGCCCTAAAATAAGAAAAATTTCTGCATTTTTGCCCTCTATTAAGGGGAATTTCAGCCTTTTTACCTCAAAATAAGGGGAATTTCTGCATTTTTGACACAAAATATTAGGAATTCCTGACTTTTTGAACCAAAATAAGTAAATTTCTGCTTTTTTCTCTGAAATAAGTGAAATTTCTGCAATTATGCCCCAAAATAAGTGAAATTTCTGCAATTTTGCCCCAAAATAAGGGAAATTGCTGGAATTTTGCCCCAAAATAATGGAATTTCTGAGTTTTGCCCCAAAATAAGGAGAATTTCTGTCTTTTTGCCCCAACATATAGAAAATTTCTGCCTTTTTGCCCCACAATTAGGCAAATTTCGGCAATTTTGCTTTAAAATACCGTGAATTTTTGCCTTTTTGCCCGAAAATAAGAAGAATGCATACCTTTTTGCCATAAAAAAGAGAAATTTCTTCATTTTTGCTCAAAAATAAGGGGAATTTCTTTTTTTTTGCCTCTAAATAAGTGGAATTTCTGTCTTTTTCCCCAAAAACAAAGAAAATTCCTGTCTTTTTTGCCCCAAAATAAGAAAAATTTCTGACTTATTACCCTGAAATAAGTGAAATTTCTGCAATTTTGCCTCAAAATAAGTGAAATTTTTGCACTTTTGTCCCAAAATAAGGGAAATTTCTGGAATTTTGCCGCAAAATAACTGGAATTTCTGAGTTTTGCCCCAAAATAAGGAGAATTTCTGTCTTTTTGCCCCAACATATAGGGAATTTCTGCATTTTTGCCCCACAATTAGGGGAATTTCTTCAATTTTGCTTCAAAATACGGGGAATTTCTGCCTTTTTGCCCCAAAATAAAAAGAATGCATACCTTTTTGCCATAAAAAAAGGAAATTTCTTCATTTTTGCAATTTTGCCCCAAAATAAGTGAAATTTTTGCAATTTTGCCCCAAAATAAGGGAAATTTCTGGAATTTTGCCCAAAAATAAGTGGAATTTCTGAGTTTTGCCCCAAAAAAGAGAATTTCTGTCTTTTTGCCCCAACATATAGAGATTTTCTGCATTTTTGTCGTACAATTAGGGGAATTTCTGCAATTTTGCTCCAAAATACGGGGAATTTCTGCTATTTTGCCCGAAAATAAGAAAAATGCATACCTTTTTGCCATAAAAAAGGGAAATTTCTTCATTTTTGCTCCAAAATAAGGGGAATTTCTGCTTTTTTGCCTCTAAAGAAGTGGAATTTCTGTCTTTTTTTCCAAAACAAAGGGAATTCCTGTCTTTTTTGCCCCATAATATGGATAAATTCTGACTTATTACCCTGAAGTATGTGAAATTTCTGGAATTTTGCCCCAAAATAAGGTAAATTTCTGCGTTTATGTTTCCAAAATAAAGGGAATTTCAGCCATTTTACCTCAAATTAGGGGAATTTCTGTATATTTACCCCCTATTAAGAGGAATTTCAGTTTTTTTACCTCAAAATAAAGGGAATTTCTGCATTTTTGACAAAAAATATTAGGAATTTCTGCCCTTTGGCCCAAAATAAGAAAATTTCTGCTTTTTTTTCTGAAATAAGTGAAATTTCTATAATTTTGCCCCAAAATAAGTGAAATTTCAGCAATTGTGCCACAAAATAAGGGAAATTTCTGGAATTTTGCCCAAAATAATGGAATTTCTGAGTTTTGCCCCAAAATAAGGAGAATTTCTGTCTTTTTGCCCAAACATATAGAGAATTTCTACCTTTTTGCCCCACAAATAGGGGAATTTCTGCAATTTTGCTCCAAAATACGGGGAATTTCTGCCTTTTTGCCTGAAAATAAGAAGAATGCATACCTTTTTGCCATAAAAAAGGGAAATTTCTTCATTTTTGCTCCAAATTAAAGGGAATTTCTGCTTTTTTGCCTCTAAATAAGTGGAATTTCTGTCTTTTTATCCCAAAACAAAAGGAATTCCTGTCTTTTTTGCCCCAAAATAAGGAAAAATTCTGACTTATTACCCTGAAGTAAGTGAAATTTCTGCAATTTTGCCCCAAAATAAGGGAAATTTCTGCCTTTTTGCCCCCAAATAAGAGGAATTTCAGCCTTTTTACATCAAAATAAAGGGAATATCTGCATTTTTACCACAAAATATTAGGAATTTCTGCATTTTTGCCCCAAAATAAGGAAAATTTCTGCTTTTTTTCCCTGAAATAAGTGAAATTTCAGCAATTGTGCCCCAAAATAAGTGACATTTCTGCAATTTTGTCCTAAAATAAGGGAAATTTCTGGAATTTTGCCCCAAAATAAGTGGAATTTCTGAGTTTTGCCCCAAAATAAGGAGAATTTCTGTCTTTTTGCCCCAACATATAGGGAATTTCTGCCTTTTTGCCCCATAATTAGGGGAATTTCTGCAATTTTGCTCCAAAATACGGGGAAATTCTGCCTTTTTGCCCGAAAATAAGAAGAATGCATACCTTTTGGCCATCAAAAAAGGAAATTTCTTCATTTTTGCTCCGAAATAAGAGGAATTTCTGTTTTTTTGCCTCTAAATAAGTGGAATTTCTGTCTTTTTCCCCCCAAAACAAAGGGAATTTATGTCTTTTTTGCCCTAAAATAAAGAAAAATTCTGACTTATTACCCTGAAGTAAGTGAAATTTCTGCAATTTTTCCCCAAAATAAGGGAAATTTCTGTGTTTTTGTTTCCAAAATAAGGGGAATTTCAGCCATTTTACCTCAAATTAGGAAAATTTCTGAATATTTACCCCCTATTAAGGGGAATTTCAGCCATTTTACCTCAAATTAGGGGAATTTCTGCATATTTAATCCCTATTAAGGGGAATTTCAGCATTTTTACCTCAAAATAAGGGGAATTTATGCATTTTTGCCACAAAATATTAGGACTTTCTGATTTTTTGGCCCAAAATAAAAAATTTCTGCTTTTTTTCCCTGAAATAAGTGAAATTTCTGCAATTTTACCCCAAAATAAGTGAAATTTCTGCAATTTTGCCCCAAAATAAGGGAAATATCTGGAATTTTGCCCCCAAAATGGAATTTCTGAGTTTTTCCCCAAAATAAGGAGAATTTCTGACTTTTTGCCCCAACATGTAGAGAATTTCTGCCTTTTTGCCCTACAATTAGGCAAATTTCTGCAATTTTGCTCCATAATATGGGGAATTTCTGCCTTTTTGCCCGAAAATAAGAAGAATGCATACCTTTTTGCCATAAAAAAGGGAAATTTCTTCATTTTTGCTCCAAGATAAAAGGAATTTTTGCTTTTTTGCCACTAAATAAGTGGAATTTCTGTCTTTTTCCCCCAAAACAAAGAAAAATCCTGTCTTTTTTGCCCCAAAATAAGGAAAATTTCTGACTTATTACCCTGAAATACGTGAAATTTCTGCAATTTTGCCCCAAAATAAGTGAAATTTCTGCAATTTTGCCCCAAAATAAGGAAAATTTCTGGAATTTTGCCCCAAAATAAGTGGAATTTCTGAGTTTTGCCCCCAAAAAAGGAGAATTTCTGTCTTTTTGCCCCAACATATAGGCAATTTCTGCCTTTTTCCCCCACAATTATGGGAATTTCTGCAATTTTGCTCCAAAATTCGGAGAATTTCTGCTTTTTGCTCGAAAATAAGAAGAATGCATACCTTTTTGCCATAAAAATAGGAAATTTTTTCAATTTTGCTCCAAAATAAGTTGAATTTCTACTTTTTTGCCTCTAAATAAGTGGAATATCTGTCTTTTTCCCATAAAACAAATGGAATTTCTGTCTTTTTTGCCCCAAAATAATGAAAAATTCTGACTTATTACCCTGAAGTAAGTGAAATTTTTGCAATTTTGCCCTAAAATAAGAAAAAATTCTGCCTTTTTGCCATCTATTAAGGGGAATTTCAGCCTTTTTACCTCAAAATAAGGGGATTTTTTGCATTTTTGCCACAAAATATTAGGAATTTCTGCCTTTTTGCCCCAAAATAAGGAAAATTACTGCCTTTTTATTCTGAAATAAGTGAAATTTCTGCAATTATGCCCTAAAATATGTGAAATTTCTTCAATTTTGCCCCAAAATAAGTGAAATTTCTGCAATTTTGTTCCAAAATAATGGAAATTTCTGGAATTTTGCCCCAAAATAAGTGGAATTTCTGAGTTTTGCCCCAAAATAAGGAGAATTTCTGTCTTTTTGCCCCAACATATAGAGAATTTCTGCCTTTTTGCCCCACAATTAGGGGAATTTCTGCAATTTTGCTCCAAAATACGAGGAATTTCTGCCTTTTTTGCGCGAAAATAAAAAGAATGCATAACTTTTTGCCATAAAAAAGTGAAATTTCTTCATTTTTGCTCGTAAATAAGGGAAATTTCTGCTTTTTTGCCTATAAATAAGTGAAATTTCTGTCTTTTTCCCCCAAAACAAAATGAATTCCTGTCTTTTTTGCCCCAAAATAAGGAAAAATTCTGACTTATTACCCTGAAGTAAGTGAAATTTCTGCAATTTTGCCCCAAAATAAAGGAAATTTCTGCCTTTTTGCCCCCAAATAAGGGGAATTTCAGCATTTTTACATCAAAATAAGGGGAATATATGCATTTTTACCTAAAAATATTAGGAATTTCTGCATTTTTGCTCCAAAATAATGAAAATTTCTGCTTTTTTTCCCTGAAATAAGTGAAATTTCTGCAATTTTGCCTTAAAATAAGTGAAATTTCTGGAATTTTGTCCTAAAATAAGGGAAATTTCTGGAATTTTGCCCTAAAATAAGTGGAATTTCTGAGTTTTGCCCCAAAATAAGAAGAATTTCTGTCTTTTTGCCCCAACATATAGGGAATTTCTGCCTTTTTGCCCCACAATTAGGGGAATTTCTGCAATTTTGCTCCAAAATACGGGGAATTTCTGCCTTTTTGCCCGAAAATAAGAAGAATGCATACCTTTTTGCCATCAAAAAAGGTAATTTATTCTTTTTTGCTCCAAAAAAGGGGAATTTTTTTTTGCCTCTAAATAAGAGGAATTTCTGTCTTTTTCCCCCCAAAACAAAGGGAATTTCTGTCTTTTTTGCCCTAAAATAAGGAAAAATTCTGACTTATTACCCTGAAGTAAGTGAAATTTCTGCAATTTTGCCCTAAAATAAGGGAAATTTTTGCGTTTTTGTTTCCAAAATAAGGGGTATTTCAGCCATTTTACCTCCAATTAGGGGAATTTCTGCATATTTACCCCCTATTAAGGGGAATTTCAGCATTTTTACCTCAAAATAAGGGGAATTTATGCATTTTTGCCACAAAATATTAGGAATTTCTGCCCTTTTGGCCCAAAATAAGAAAATTTCTGCTTTTTTTCCCTGAAATAAGTGAAATTTCTGCAATTTTGCCCCAAAATAAGTGAAATTTCTGCAATTTTGCCCCAAAATAAGGGAAATTTCTGGAATTTTGCCCCAAAAATGGAATTTCTGAGTTTTGCCCCAAAAAAGAAGAATTTCTGTCTTTTTGCCCCAACATATAGAGAATTTCTGCATTTTTGCCCTACAATTAGGCAAATTTCTGCAATTTTGCTCCAAAATACGGAGAATTTCTGCCTTTTTGCCCGAAAATAAGAAGAATGCATACCTTTTTGACATAAAAAAAGGAAATTTCTTCATTTTTGCACTACAATAAGGGTAATTTCTGCTTTTTTGCCACTAAATAAGTGGAATATCTGTCTTTTTCCCCTAAAACAAATGGAATTTCTGTCTTTTTTGCCTCAAAATAATGAAAAATTCTGACTTATTACCCTGAAGTAAGTGAGATTTCTGCAATTTTGCCCCAAAATAAGAAAAATTTCTGCCTTTTTGCCCCCTATTAATGGGAATTTAAGCCTTTTTACCTCAAAATAAGGGGAATTTCTGCATTTTTGACACAAAATATTAGAAATTTCTGCCTTTTTACCCCAAAATAAGAAAATTGCTGCTTTTTTTCCCTGAAATAAGTGAAATTTCTGCAATTATGCCCCAAAATAAGTGAAATTTCTGCAATTTTGTCCCAAAATAAGGGAAATTTCTGGAATTTTGCCCAAAAATAATGAAATTTCTGAGTTTTGCCCCAAAATAAGAATTTCTGTCTTTTTGCCCCAGCCTATAGAGAATTTCTGCCTTTTTGCCCCACAATTAGGCAAATTTCTGCAATTTTGCTCCAAAATACCGTGAATTTTTGCCTTTTTGCCCGAAAATAATAAGAATGCATACCTTTTTGCCATAAAAAAGGGAAATTTCTTCATTTTTGCTTCAAAATAAGGGGAATTTCTTCTTTTTTGCCTCTAAATAAGTGGAATTTCTGTCAATTTCCCCCAAAACAAAGAAAATTCCTGTCTTTTTTGCCCCAAAATAAGAAAAATTTCTGACTTATTACCCTGAACTAAGTGAAATTTCTGCAATTTTGCCTCAAAATAAGTGAAATTTCTGCACTTTTGTCCCAAAATAAGGGAAATTTCTGGAATTTTGCCGCAAAATAAGTGGAATTTCTGAGTTTTGCCCCAAAATAAGGAGAATTTCTGTCTTTTTGCCCCAACATATAGGGAATTTCTGCCTTTTTGCCCCACAATTAGGGGAATTTCTTTAATTTTGCTCCAAAATACGGGGAATTTCTGCCTTTTTGCCCGAAAATAAGAAGAATGCATACCTTTTTGCCATAAAAAAAGGAAATTTCTTCATTTTTGCTCCAAAATAAGGGGAAAATCTGCTTTTTTGCCTCTAAATAAGTGGAATTTCAGTCTTTTTCCCCCAAAACAAAGATAATTTCTGTATTTTGCCCCAAAATAA
Organism: Micromys minutus; assembly: GCF_963924665.1. Taxonomy (NCBI): domain Eukaryota; kingdom Metazoa; phylum Chordata; class Mammalia; order Rodentia; family Muridae; genus Micromys; species Micromys minutus. Next base: position 644,143 of record NW_027667674.1, on the reverse strand, counting down.
GAAGAAATTCTGACTTATTACCCTGAAGTAAGTGAAATTTCTGCAATTTTGCCCCAAAATATGGGAAATTTCTGCAATTTTGCCCCAAAATAAGTGAAATTTCTGCAATTTAGCCCCAAAATAAGGGAAATTTCTGGAATTTTGCCCCAAAATAAGTGGAATTTCTGAGTTTTGCCCCAAAATAAGGAGAATTTTTGTCTTTTTGCCCCAACATATAGAGATTTTCTGCATTTTTGTCCCACAATTAGGGGAATTTCGGCAATTTTGTTCCAAAATACGGGGAATTTCTGCTTTTTTGCCTGAAAACAAGAAGAATGCATGCCTTTTTGCCATAAAAAAGGGAATTTTATTCATTTTTGCTCCGAAATAAGGGGAATTTCTGCTTTTTTGCCTCTAAATAAGTGGAATTTCTGTCTTTTTCCCCCAAAACAAAGGGAATTCCTGTCTTATTTGCCCCATAATATGGAAAAATTCGGACTTATTACCCTGAAGTATGTGAAATTTCTGGAATTTTGCCCCAAAATAAGGTAAATTTCTGCGTTTTTGTTTCCAAAATAAAGGGAATTTCAGCCATTTTACCTCAAATTGGGGGATTTTCTGCATATTTAGCCCCTATTAATAGGAATTTCAGCCTTTTTACCTCAAAATAAGGGGAATTTCTGCATTTTTGCAACAAAATATTAGGAATTTCTGCCCTTTGGCCCAAAATAAGAAAATTTCTGCTTTTTTTCTGAAATAAGTGAAATTTCTATAATTTTGCCCCAAAATAAGTGAAATTTCAGCAATTTTGCCCCCAAATAAGGAAAATTTCTGGAAATTTGCCCCAAAATAATGGGATTTCTTAGTTTTGCCCCAAAATAAGGAGAATTTCTGTCTTTTTGCCCCAACATATAGAGTATTTCTGCCTTTTGCCCCACAAATAGAGGAATTTCTGCAATTTTGCTCCAAAATACGGGGAATTTCTGCCTTTTAGCCCGAAAATAAGAAGAATGCATACCTTTTTGCCATAAAAAAGGGAAATTTCTTCATTTTTGCTCCAAATTAAGGGGAATTTCTGCTTTTTTGCCTCTAAATAAGTGGAATTTCTGTCTTTCCCCCCCCAAAAAAAAAAATTCCTGTCTTTTTTGCCCCAAAATTAGGAAAATTTCTGACTTATTACCCTGAAATAAGTGAAATTTTTGCAATTTTGCCCAAAAATAAGTGAAATTTCCGCAATTTTGCCCCAAAATAAGGAAAATTTCTAGAATTTTGCCCCAAAATAAGTGGAATTTCTGAGTTTTGCCCAAAAATAAGAAGAATTTCTGATTTTGCCCCAACATATAGGCAATTTCTGTCTTTTTGCCCCACAATTAAAGGAATTTCTGCAATTTTGCTCCAAAATACGGAGAATTTCTGCCTTTTTGCCCGAAAATAAGAAGAATGCATACCTTTTTGTTATAAAAAAGAGAAATTTCTTTATTTTTGCTCCAAAATAAGGGGAATTTCTGCTTTTTTGCCTCTAAATAAGTGGAATTTCTGTCTTTTTCCCCCAAAACAAATGGAATTTCTGTCTTTTTTGCCCCAAAATAAGGAAAAATTCTGACTTATTACCCTGAAGTAAGTGAAATTTCTGCAATTTTGCCCCAAAATAAGGGAAATTTCTGCCTTTTTGCCCCCTAATAAGGGGAATTTCAGCCTGTTTACCTCAAAATAAGGAGAATTTCTGCATTTTTGCCACAAAATATTATGAATTTCTGCCTTTTTGCCCCAAAATAAGGAAAATTACTGCCTTTTTTCTGTGAAATAAGTGAAATTTCTGCAATTATGCCCCAAAATATGTGAAATTTCTGCAATTTTGCCCCAAAATTAGTGAAATTTCTGCAATTTTGCCCCAAAATAAGGGAAATTTCTGGAATTTTGCCCCAAAATAAGTGGAATTTCTAAGTTTTGCCACAAAATAAGGAGAATTTTTGTCTTTTTGCCCCAACATATAGAGAATTTCTGCCTTTTTGCCCCACAATTAGGGGAATTTCTGCAATTTTGCTCCAAAATACGAGGAATTTCTGCCTTTTTTGCGCGAAAATAAGAAGAATGCATATCTTTTTGCCATAAAAAATTGAAATTTCTTCATTTTTGCTCCAAAATAAGGGCAATTTCTGCTTTTTTGCCTCTAAATAAGTGGAATTTCTGTCTTTTTTCCCCAAAACAAAATGAATTCCTGTCTTTTTTGCCCCAAAATAAGGAAAAATTCAGACTTATTACCCTGAAGTAAGTGAAATTTCTGCAATTTTGCCGCAAAATAAGGGAAATTTCTGCCTTTTTGCCCCCAAATAAGGGGAATTTCAGCCTTTTTACACCAAAATAAGGGGAATATCTGCATTTTTACCACAAAATATTAGGAATTTCTGCATTTTTGCCCCAAAATAAGGAAAATTTCTGCCTTTTTTCCCTGAAATAAGTGAAATTTATGCCTTTTTGCCCCAAAATAAGTGAAATTTCTGCAATTTTGCCCCAAAATAAGGAAAATTTCTGGAATTTTGCCACAAAATATGTGGAATTTCTGAGTTTTGCCCCAAAAAAAGGAGAATTTCTGTCTTTTTGCCCCAACATATAGGCAATTTCTGCCTTTTTCCCCCACAATTATGGGAATTTCTGCAATTTTGCTCCAAAATTCGGAGAATTTCTGCTTTTTGCCCGAAAATAAGAAGAATGCACACCTTTTTGCCATAAAAAAGGGAAATTTCTTCATTTTTGCCCCAAAATAAGGGGAATTTCTGCTTTTTTGCCTAAATAAGTGGAATATCTGTCTTTTTCCCCTAAAACAAATGGAATTTCTGTGTTTTTTGCCTCAAAATAATGAAAAATTCTGACTTATTACCCTGAAGTAAGTGAAATTTCTGCAATTTTGCCCTAAAATAAGAAAAAATTCTGCCTTTTTGCCCCCTATTAAGGGGAATTTCAGACTTTTTACCACAAAATAAGGGGAATTTCTGCATTTTTGACACAAAATATTAGGAATTTCTGCCATTTTGCCCCAAAAGAAGAAAATTTCTGCTTTTTTCCCTGAAATAAGTGAAATTTCTGCAATTATGCCCCAAAATAAGTGAAATTTCTGCAATTTTGCCCCAAAATACGGAAACTTTCTGCTTTTTTGCCCCCAAATAAGGGGAATTTCAGCCTTTTTACCTCAAAATAAGGGGAATTTTTGCATTTTTGCCACAAAATATTAAGAATTTCTGCCTTTTTGCCCCAAAATAAGGAAAATTACTGCCTTTTTACTCTGAAATAAGTGAAATTTCTGCAATTATGCCCCAAAATATGTGAAATTTCTTCAATTTTGCCCCAAAATAAGTGAAATTTCTGCAATTTTGCTCCAAAATAAGGGAAATTTCTGGAATTTTGCCCCAAAATAAGTGGAATTTCTGAGTTTTGCCCCAAAAGAAGGAGAATTTCTGTCTTTTTGCCCCAACATATAGAGAATTTCTGCCTTTTTGCCCCACAATTAGGGGAATTTCTGCAATTTTGCTCCAAAATACGAGGAATTTCTGCCTTTTTTGCGCGAAAATAAGAAGAATGCATAACTTTTTGCCATAAAAAAGTGAAATTTCTTCATTTTTGCTCCAAAATAAGGGAAATTTCTGCTTTTTTGCCTATAAATAAGTGAAATTTCTGTCTTTTTCCCCCAAAACAAAAGGAATTCCTGTCTTTTTTGCCCCAAAATAAGGAAAAATTCTGACTTATTACCCTGAAGTAAGTGAAATTTCTGCAATTTTGCCCCAAAATAAAGGAAATTTCTGCCTTTTTGCCCCCAAATAAGGGGAATTTCAGCATTTTTACATCAAAAAAGGGGAATATATGCATTTTTACCCCAAAATATTAGGAATTTCTGCATTTTTGCCCCAAAATAATGAAAATTTCTGCTTTTTTTCCCTGAAATAAGTGAAATTTCTGCAATTTTGCCCCAAAATAAGTGAAATTTCCGGAATTTTGTCCTAAAATAAGGGAAATTTCTGGAATTTTGCCCCAAAATAAGTGGAATTTCTGAGTTTTGCCCCAAAATAAGAAGAATTTCTGTCTTTTTGCCCCAACATATAGGGAATTTCTGCCTTTTTGCCCCACAATTAGGGGAATTTCTGCAATTTTGCTCCAAAATACGGGGAATTTCTGCCTTTTTGCCCGAAAATAAGAAGAATGCATACCTTTTTGCCATCAAAAAAGGAAATTTCTTCATTTTTGCTCCAAAATAAAGGGAATTTTTTTTTTGCCTCCAAATAATAGAAATTTCTGTCTTTTTCCCCCAAAACAAAGGGAATTTCTGTCTTTTTTGCCCTAAAATAAGGAAAAATTCTGACTTATTACCCTGAAGTAAGTGAAATTTCTGCAATTTTGCCCTAAAATAAGGGAAATTTTTGCGTTTTTGTTTCCAAAATCAGGGGTATTTCAGCCATTTTACCTCCAATTAGGGGAATTTCTGCATATTTACCCCCTATTAAGGGGAATTTCAGCATTTTTACCTCAAAATAAGGGGAATTTATGCATTTTTGCCACAAAATATTAGGAATTTCTGCCTTTTTGGCCCAAAATAAGAAAATTTCTGCTTTTTTTCCCTGAAATAAGTGAAATTTCTGCAATTTTGCCCCACAATAAGTGAAATTTCTGCAATTTTGCCCAAAAATAAGGGAAATTTCTGGAATTTTGCCCCAAAAATGGAATTTCTGAGTTTTGCCCCAAAAAAGGAGAATTTCTGTCTTTTTGCCCCAACATATAGAGAATTTCTGCCTTTTTGCCCTACAATTAGGCAAATTTCTGCAATTTTGCTCCAAAATACGAAGAATTTCTGCCTTTTTGCCCAAAAATAAGAAGAATGCATACCTTTTTGACATAAAAAAAGGAAATTTCTTCATTTTTGCACCAAAATAAGGGGAATTTCTGCTTTTTTGCCTCTAAATAAGTGGAATATCTGTCTTTTTCCCCTAAAACAAATGGAATTTCTGTCTTTTTTGCCTCAAAATAATGAAAAATTCTGACTTATTACCCTGAAGTAAGTGAGATTTCTGCAATTTTGCCCTAAAATAAGAAAAATTTCTGTCTTTTTGCCCCCTATTAATGGGAATTTAAGCCTTTTTACCTCAAAATAAGGGGAATTTCTGCATTTTTGACACAAAATATTAGAAATTTCTGCCTTTTTACCCCAAAATAAGAAAATTGCTGCTTTTTTTCCCTGAAATAAGTGAAATTTCTGCAATTATGCCCCAAAATAAGTGAAATTTCTGCAATTTTGTCCCAAAATAAGGGAAATTTCTGGAATTTTGCCCAAAAATAATGAAATTTCTGAGTTTTGCCCCAGAATAAGGAGAATTTCTGTCTTCTTGCCCCAGCCTATATAGAATTTCTGCCTTTTTGCCCCACAATTAGGCAAATTTCTGCAATTTTGCTCCAAAATACCGTGAATTTTTGTTTTTTTGCCCGAAAATAATAAGAATGCATACCTTTTCGCCATAAAAAAGGGAAATTTCTTCATTTTTGCTTCAAAATAAGGGGAATTTCTTCTTTTTTGCCTCTAAATAAGTGGAATTTCTGTCTTTTTCCCCCAAAACAAAGAAAATTCCTGTCTTTTTTGCCCCAAAATAAGAAAAATTTCTGACTTATTTCCCTGAACTAAGTGAAATTTCTGCAATTTTGCCTCAAAATAAGTAAAATTTCTGCACTTTTGTCCCAAAATAAGGGAAATTTCTGGAATTTTGCTGCAAAATAAGTGGAATTTCAGAGTTTTGCCCCAAAAAAAGGAGAATTTCTGTCTTTTTGCCTCAACATATAGGGAATTTCTGCCTTTTTGCCCCACAATTAGGGGAATTTCTTCAATTTTGCTTCAAAATACGGAAAATTTCTCCCTTTTTGCCCGAAAATAAGAAGAATGCATACCTTTTTGCCATAAAAAAAGGAAATTTCTTCATTTTTGCTCCAAAATAAGGGGAATTTCTGCTTTTATGCCTCTAAATAAGAGGAATTTCTGTCTTTTTCCCCCAAAACAAAGATAATTTCTGTATTTTGCCCCAAAATAAGAAGAAATTCTGACTTATTACCCTGAAGTAAGTGAAATTTCTGCAATTTTGCCCCAAAATATGGGAAATTTCTGCAATTTTGCCCCAAAATAAGTGAAATTTCTGCAATTTTGCCCCAAAATAAGGGAAATTTCTGGAATTTTGCCCCAAAATAAGTGGAATTTCTGAGTTTGCCCCAAAATAAGGAGAATTTCTGTCTTTTTGCCCCAACATATAGAGATTTTCTGCATTTTTGTCCCACAATTAGGGGAATTTCGGCAATTTTGTTCCAAAATACGGGGAATTTCTGCTTTTTTGCCTGAAAACAAGAAGAATGCATGCCTTTTTGCCATAAAAAAGGGAATTTTATTCATTTTTGCTCCGAAATAAGGGGAATTTCTGCTTTTTTGCCTCTAAATAAGTGGAATTTCTGTCTTTTTCCCCCAAAACAAAGGGAATTCCTGTCTTATTTGCCCCATAATATGGAAAAATTCGGACTTATTACCCTGAAGTATGTGAAATTTCTGGAATTTTGCCCCAAAATAAGGTAAATTTCTGCGTTTTTGTTTCCAAAATAAAGGGAATTTCAGCCATTTTACCTCAAATTAGGGGATTTTCTGCATATTTTGCCCCTATTAATAGGAATTTCAGCCTTTTTACCTCAAAATAAGGGGAATTTCTGCATTTTTGCAACAAAATATTAGGAATTTCTGCCCTTTGGCCCAAAATAAGAAAATTTCTGCTTTTTTTCTGAAATAAGTGAAATTTCTATAATTTTGCCCCAAAATCAGTGAAATTTCAGCAATTTTGCCCCCAAATAAGGAAAATTTCTGGAAATTTGCCCCAAAATAATGGAATTTCTTAGTTTTGCCCCAAAATAAGGAGAATTTCTGTCTTTTTGCCCCAACATATAGAGTATTTCTGCCTTTTGCCCCACAAATAGAGGAATTTCTGCAATTTTGCTCCAAAATACGGGGAATTTCTGCCTTTTTGCCCGAAAATAAGAAGAATGCATACCTTTTTGCCATAAAAAAGGGAAATTTCTTCATTTTTTCTCCAAATTAAGGGGAATTTCTGCTTTTTTGCCTCTAAATAAGTGGAATTTCTGTCTTTTTCCACCCAAAAAAAAAATTCCTGTCTTTTTTGCCCCAAAATTAGGAAAATTTCTGACTTATTACCCTGAAATAACTGAAATTTCTGCAATTTTGCCCAAAAATAAGTGAAATTTCCGCAATTTTGCCCCAAAATAAGGAAAATTTCTAGAATTTTGCCCCAAAATAAGTGGAATTTCTGAGTTTTGCCCAAAAATAAGAAGAATTTCTGATTTTGCCCCAACATATAGGCAATTTCTGTCTTTTTGCCCCACAATTAAAGGAATTTCTGCAATTTTGCTCCAAAATACGGAGAATTTCTGCCTTTTTGCCCGAAAATAAGAAGAATGCATACCTTTTTGTCATAAAAAAGAGAAATTTCTTTATTTTTGCTCCAAAATAAGGGGAATTTCTGCTTTTTTGCCTCTAAATAAGTGGAATTTCTGTCTTTTTCCCCCAAAAAAATGGAATTTCTGTATTTTTTGCCCCAAAATAAGGAAAAATTCTGACTTATTACCCTGAAGTAAGTGAAGTTTCTGCAATTTTGCGCCAAAATAAGGGAAATTTCTGCATTTTTGCCCCCTAATAATGGGAATTTCAGCCTTTTTACCTCAAAATAAGGAGAATTTCTGCATTTTTGCCACAAAATATTAGGAATTTCTGCCTTTTTGCCCCAAAATAAGGAAAATTACTGCCTTTTTTCTCTGAAATAAGTGAAATTTCTGCAATTATGCCCCAAAATATGTGAAATTTCTGCAATTTTGCCCCAAAATAAGTGAAATTTCTGCAATTTTGCCCCAAAATAAGGGAAATTTCTGGAATTTTGCCCCAAAATAAGTGGAATTTCTGAGTTTTGCCACAAAATAAGGAGAATTTTTGTCTTTTTGCCCCAACATATAGAGAATTTCTGCCTTTTTGCCCCACAATTAGGGGAATTTCTGCAATTTTGCTCCAAAATACGAGGAATTTCTGCCTTTTTTGCGCGAAAATAAGAAGAATGCATAACTTTTTGCCATAAAAAATTGAAATTTCTTCATTTTTGCTCCAAAATAAGGGGAATTTCTGCTTTTTTGCCTCTAAATAAGTGGAATTTCTGTCTTTTTTCCCCAAAACAAAATGAATTCCTGTCTTTTTTGCCCCAAAATAAGGAAAAATTCAGACTTATTACCCTGAAGTAAGTGAATTTTCTGCAATTTTGCCGCAAAATAAGGGAAATTTCTGCCTTTTTGCCCCCAAATAAGGGGAATTTCAGCCTTTTTACACCAAAATAAGGGGAATATCTGCATTTTTACCACAAAATATTAGGAATTTCTGCATTTTTGCCCCAAAATAAGGAAAATTTCTGCTTTTTTTCCCTGAAATAAGTGAAATTTCAGCAATTGTGCCCCAAAATAAGTGACATTTCTGCAATTTTGTCCTAAAATAAGGGAAATTTCTGGAATTTTGCCCCAAAATAAGTGGAATTTCTGAGTTTTGCCCCAAAATAAGGAGAATTTCTGTCTTTTTGCCCCAACATATAGGGAATTTCTGCCTTTTTGCCCCATAATTAGGGGAATTTCTGCAATTTTGCTCCAAAATACGGGGAAATTCTGCCTTTTTGCCCGAAAATAAGAAGAATGCATACCTTTTGGCCATCAAAAATGGAAATTTCTTCATTTTTGCTCCGAAATAAGAGGAATTTCTGTTTTTTTGCCTCTAAATAAGTGGAATTTCTGTCTTTTTCCCCCCAAAACAAAGGGAATTTCTGTCTTTTTTGCCCTAAAATAAAGAAAAATTCTGACTTATTACCCTGAAGTAAGTGAAATTTCTGCAATTTTTCCCCAAAATAAGGGAAATTTCTGTGTTTTTGTTTCCAAAATAAGGGGAATTTCAGCCATTTTACCTCAAATTAGGAAAATTTCTGGATATTTACCCCCTATTAAGGGGAATTTCAGCCATTTTACCTCAAATTAGGGGAATTTCTGCATATTTAATCCCTATTAAGGGGAATTTCAGCATTTTTACCTCAAAATAAGGGGAATTTATGCATTTTTGCAACAAAATATTAGGACTTTCTGATTTTTTGGCCCAAAATAAAAAATTTTTGCTTTTTTTCCCTGAAATAAGTGAAATTTCTGCAATTTTACCCCAAAATAAGTGAAATTTCTGCAATTTTGCCCCAAAATAAGGGAAATATCTGGAATTTTGCCCCCAAAATGGAATTTCTGAGTTTTTCCCCAAAATAAGGAGAATTTCTGACTTTTTGCCCCAACATGTAGAGAATTTCTGCCTTTTTGCCCTACAATTAGGCAAATTTCTGCAATTTTGCTCCATAATACGGGGAATTTCTGCCTTTTTGCCCGAAAATAAGAAGAATGCATACCTTTTTGCCATAAAAAAGGGAAATTTCTTCATGTTTGCTCCAAGATAAAAGGAATTTTTGCTTTTTTGCCACTAAATAAGTGGAATTTCTGTCTTTTTCCCCCAAAACAAAGAAAATTCCTGTCTTTTTTGCCCCAAAATAAGGAAAATTTCTGACTTATTACCCTGAAATACATGAAATTTCTGCAATTTTGCCCCAAAATAAGTGAAATTTCTGCAATTTTGCCCCAAAATAAGGAAAATTTCTGGAATTTTGCCCCAAAATAAGTGGAATTTCTGAGTTTTGCCCCAAAAAAAGGAGAATTTCTTTCTTTTTGCCCCAACATATAGGCAATTTCTGCCTTTTTCCCCCACAATTATGGGAATTTCTGCAATTTTGCTCCAAAATACGGAGAATTTCTGCTTTTTGCTCGAAAATAAGAAGAATGCATACCTTTTTGCCATAAAAATAGGAAATTTTTTTCAATTTTGCTCCAAAATAAGTTGAATTTCTACTTTTTTGCCTCTAAATAAGTGGAATATCTGTCTTTTTCCCCTAAAACAAATGGAATTTCTGTCTTTTTTGCCCCAAAATAATGAAAAATTCTGACTTATTACCCTGAAGTAAGTGAAATTTTTGCAATTTTGCCCTAAAATAAGAAAAAATTCTGCCTTTTTGCCATCTATTAAGGGGAATTTCAGCCTTTTTACCTCAAAATAAGGGGAATTTCTGCATTTTGACACAAAATATTAGGAATTTCTGCCATTTTGCCCCAAAAGAAGAAAATTTCTGCTTTTTTTCCTTGACATGAGTGAAATTTCTGCAATTATGCCCCAAAATAAGTGAAATTTCTGCAATTTTGCCCCAAAATAAGGAAACTTTCTGCTTTTTTGCCCCCAATAAGGGGAATTTCAGCCTTTTTACCTCAAAATAAGGGGAATTTTTGCATTTTTGCCACAAAATATTAGGAATTTCTGCCTTTTTGCCCCAAAATAAGGAAAATTACTGCCTTTTTATTCTGAAATAAGTGAAATTTCTGCAATTATGCCCCAAAATATGTGAAATTTCTTCAATTTTGCCCCAAAATAAGTGAAATTTCTTCAATTTTGTTCCAAAATAATGGAAATTTCTGGAATTTTGCCCCAAAATAAGTGGAATTTCTGAGTTTTGCCCCAAAATAAGGAGAATTTCTGTCTTTTTGCCCCAACATATAGAGAATTTCTGCCTTTTTGCCCCACAATTAGGGGAATTTCTGCAATTTTGCTCCAAAATACGAGGAATTTCTGCCTTTTTTGCGCGAAAATAAGAAGAATGCATAACTTTTTGCCATAAAAAAGTGAAATTTCTTCATTTTTGCTCGTAAATAAGGGAAATTTCTGCTTTTTTGCCTATAAATAAGTGAAATTTCTGTCTTTTTCCCCCAAAACAAAATGAATTCCTGTCTTTTTTGCCCCAAAATAAGGAAAAATTCTGACTTATTACCCTGAAGTAAGTGAAATTTCTGCAATTTTGCCCCAAAATAAAGGAAATTTCTGCCTTTTTGCCCCCAAATAAGGGGAATTTCAGCATTTTTACATCAAAATAAGGGGAATATATGCATTTTTACCCCAAAATATTAGGAATTTCTGCATTTTTGCTCCAAAATAATGAAAATTTCTGCTTTTTTTCCCTGAAATAAGTGAAATTTCTGCAATTTTGCCTTAAAATAAGTGAAATTTCTGGAATTTTGTCCTAAAATAAGGGAAATTTCTGGAATTTTGCCCTAAAATAAGTGGAATTTCTGAGTTTTGCCCAAAAATAAGAAGAATTTCTGTCTTTTTGCCCCAACATATAGGGAATTTCTGCCTTTTTGCCCCACAATTAGGGGAATTTCTGCAATTTTGCTCCAAAATACGGGGAATTTCTGCCTTTTTGCCCGAAAATAAGAAGAATGCATACCTTTTTTCCATCAAAAAAGGTAATTTCTTCTTTTTTGCTCCAAAATAAGGGGAATTTTTTTTTGCCTCTAAATAAGAGGAATTTCTGTCTTTTTCCCCCCAATACAAAGGGAATTTCTGTCTTTTTTGCCCTAAAATAAGGAAAAATTCTGACTTATTAACCTGAAGTAAGTGAAATTTCTGCAATTTTGCCCTAAAATAAGGGAAATTTTTGCGTTTTTGTTTCCAAAATAAGGGGTATTTCAGCCATTTTACCTCCAATTAGGGGAATTTCTGCATATTTACCCCCTATTAAGGGGAATTTCAGCATTTTTACCTCAAAATAAGGGGAATTTATGCATTTTTGCCACAAAATATTAGGAATTTCTGCCTTTTTGGCCCAAAATAAGAAAATTTCTGCTTTTTTTACCTGAAATAAGTGAAATTTCTGCAATTTTGCCCCAAAATAAGTGAAATTTCTGCAATTTTGCCCCAAAATAAGGGAAATTTCTGGAATTTTGCCCTAAAAATGGAATTTCTGAGTTTTGCCCCAAAAAAGAAGAATTTCTGTCTTTTTGCCCCAACATATAGAGAATTTCTGCATTTTTGCCCTACAATTAGGCAAATTTCTGCAATTTTGCTCCAAAATACGGAGAATTTCTGCCTTTTTGCCCGAAAATAAGAAGAATGCATACCTTTTTGACATAAAAAAAGGAAATTTCTTCATTTTTGCACCAAAATAAGGGTAATTTCTGCTTTTTTGCCTCTAAATAAGTGGAATATCTGTCTTTTTCCCCTAAAACAAATGGAATTTCTGTCTTTTTTGCCTCAAAATAATGAAAAATTCTGACTTATTACCCTGAAGTAAGTGAGATTTCTGCAATTTTGCCCCAAAATAAGAAAAATTTCTGCCTTTTTGCCCCCTATTAATGGGAATTTAAGCCATTTTACCTCAAAATAAGGGGAATTTCTGCATTTTTGACACAAAATATTAGAAATTGTTGCCTTTTTACCCCAAAATAAGAAAATTGCTGCCTTTTTTCCCTGAAATAAGTGAAATTTCTGCAATTATGCCCCAAAATAAGTGAAATTTCTGCAATTTTGTCCCAAAATAAGGGAAATTTCTGGAATTTTGCCCAAAAATAATGAAATTTCTGAGTTTTGCCCCAAAATAAGAATTTCTGTCTTTTTGCCCCAGCCTATAGAGAATTTCTGCCTTTTTGCCCCACAATTAGGCAAATTTCTGCAATTTTGCTCCAAAATACCGTGAATTTTTGCCTTTTTGCCCGAAAATAATAAGAATGCATACCTTTTTGTCATAAAAAAGGGAAATTTCTTCATTTTTGCTTCAATATAAGGGGAATTTCTTCTTTTTTGCCTCTAAATAAGTGGAATTTCTGTAAATTTCCCCCAAAACAAAGAAAATTCCTGTCTTTTTTGCCCCAAAATAAGAAAAATTTCTGTCTTATTACCCTGAACTAAGTGAAATTTCTGCAATTTTGCCTCAAAATAAGTGAAATTTCTGCACTTTTGTCCCAAAATAATGGAAATTTCTGGAATTTTGCCGCAAAATAAGTGGAATTTCTGAGTTTTGCCCCAAAATAAGGAGAATTTCTGTCTTTTTGCCCCAACATATAGGGAATTTCTGCCTTTTTGCCCCACAATTAGGGGAATTTCTTTAATTTTGCTCCAAAATACGGGGAATTTCTGCCTTTTTGCCCAAAAATAAGAAGAATGCATACCTTTTTGCCATAAAAAAAGGAAATTTCTTCATTTTTGCTCCAAAATAAGGGGAAAATCTGCTTTTTTGCCTCTAAATAAGTGGAATTTCTGTCTTTTTCCCCCAAAACAAAGTTAATTTCTGTATTTTGCCCCAAAATAAGAAGAAATTCTGACTTATTAACCTGAAGTAAGTGAAATTTCTGCAATTTTGCCCCAAAATATGGGAAATTTCTGCAATTTTGCCCCAAAATAAGTGAAATTTCTGCAATTTTGCCCCAAAATAAGGAAAATTTCTGGAATTTTGCCCCAAAATAAGTGGAATTTCTGAGTTTTGCCCCAAAATAAGGAGAATTTTTGTCTTTTTGCCCCAACATATAGAGATTTTCTGCATTTTTGTCCCACAATTAGGGGAATTTCGGCAATTTTGTTCCAAAATACGGGGAATTTCTGCTTTTTTGCCTGAAAACAAGAAGAATGCATGCCTTTTTGCCATAAAAAGGGAATTTTATTCATTTTTGCTCCGAAATAAGGGGAATTTCTGCTTTTTTGCCTCTAAATAAGTGGAATTTCTGTCTTTTTCCCCCAAAACAAAGGGAATTCCTGTCTTATTTGCCCCATAATATGGAAAAATTCGGACTTATTACCCTGAAGTATGTGAAATTTCTAGAATTTTGCCCCAAAATAAGGTAAATTTCTGCGTTTTTGTTTCCAAAATAAAGGGAATTTCAGCCATTTTACCTCAAATTAGGGGATTTTCTGCATATTTAGCCCCTATTAATAGGAATTTCAGCCTTTTTACCTCAAAATAAGGGGAATTTCTGCATTTTTGCAACAAAATATTAGGAATTTCTGCCCTTTGGCCCAAAATAAGAAAATTTCTGCTTTTTTTCTGAAATAAGTGAAATTTCTATAATTTTGCCCCAAAATAAGTGAAATTTCAGCAATTTTGCCCCCAAATAAGGAAAATTTCTGGAAATTTGCCCCAAAATAATGGGATTTCTTAGTTTTGCCCCAAAATAAGGAGAATTTCTGTCTTTTTGCCCCAACATATAGAGTATTTCTGCCTTTTGCCCCACAAATAGAGGAATTTCTGCAATTTTGCTCCAAAATACGGGGAATTTCTGCCTTTTTGCCCGAAAATAAGAAGAATGCATACCTTTTTGCCATAAAAAAGGGAAATTTCTTCATTTTTGCTCCAAATTAAGGGGAATTTCTGCTTTTTTGCCTCTAAATAAGTGGAATTTCTGTCTTTTTCCCCCCCCAAAAAAAAAATTCCTGTCTTTTTTGCCCCAAAATTAGGAAAATTTCTGACTTATTACCCTGAAATAAGTGAAATTTTTGCAATTTTGCCCAAAAATAAGTGAAATTTCCGCAATTTTGCCCCAAAATAAGGAAAATTTCTAGAATTTTGCCCCAAAATAAGTGGAATTTCTGAGTTTTGCCCAAAAATAAGAAGAATTTCTGATTTTGCCCCAACATATAGGCAATTTCTGTCTTTTTGCCCCACAATTAAAGGAATTTCTGCAATTTTGCTCCAAAATACGGAGAATTTCTGCCTTTTTGCCCGAAAATAAGAAGAATGCATACCTTTTTGTCATAAAAAAGAGAAATTTCTTTATTTTTGCTCCAAAATAAGGGGAATTTCTGCTTTTTTGCCTCTAAATAAGTGGAATTTCTGTCTTTTTCACCCAAAACAAATGGAATTTCTGTCTTTTTTGCCCCAAAATAAGGAAAAATTCTGACTTATTACACTGAAGTAAGTGAAATTTCTGCAATTTTGCCCCAAAATAAGGGAAATTTCTGCCTTTTTGCCCCCTAATAAGGGGAATTTCAGCCTTTTTACCTCAAAATAAGGAGAATTTCTGCATTTTTGCCACAAAATATTAGGAATTTCTGCCTTTTTGCCCCAAAATAAGGAAAATTACTGCCTTTTTTCTGTGAAATAAGTGAAATTTCTGCAATTATGCCCCAAAATATGTGAAATTTCTGCAATTTTGCCCCAAAATAAGTGAAATTTCTGCAATTTTGCCCCAAAATAAGGGAAATTTCTGGAATTTTGCCCCAAAATAAGTGGAATTTCTGAGTTTTGCCACAAAATAAGGAGAATTTTTTGTCTTTTTGCCCCAACATATAGAGAATTTCTGCCTTTTTGCCCCACAATTAGGGGAATTTCTGCAATTTTGCTCCAAAATACGAGGAATTTCTGCCTTTTTTGCGCGAAAATAAGAAGAATGCATAACTTTTTGCCATAAAAAATTGAAATTTCTTCATTTTTGCTCCAAAATAAGGGCAATTTCTGCTTTTTTGCCTCTAAATAAGTGGAATTTCTGTCTTTTTTCCCCAAAACAAAATGAATTCCTGTCTTTTTTGCCCCAAAATAAGGAAAAATTCAGACTTATTACCCTGAAGTAAGTGAAATTTCTGCAATTTTGCCGCAAAATAAGGGAAATTTCTGCCTTTTTGCCCCCAAATAAGGAGAATTTCAGCCTTTTTACACCAAAATAAGGGGAATATCTGCATTTTTACCACAAAATATTAGGAATTTCTGCATTTTTGCCCCAAAATAAGGAAAATTTCTGCCTTTTTTCCCTGAAATAAGTGAAATTTATGCCTTTTTGCCCCAAAATAAGTGAAATTTCTGCAATTTTGCCCCAAAATAAGGAAAATTTCTGGAATTTTGCCACAAAATATGTGGAATTTCTGAGTTTTGCCCCAAAAAAAGGAGAATTTCTGTCTTTTTGCCCCAACATATAGGCAATTTCTGCCTTTTTCCTTCACAATTATGGGAATTTCTGCAATTTTGCTCCAAAATTCGGAGAATTTCTGCTTTTTGCCCGAAAATAAGAAGAATGCATACCTTTTTGCCATAAAAAAGGGAAATTTCTTCATTTTTGCCCCAAAATAAGGGGAATTTCTGCTTTTTTGCCTAAATAAGTGGAATATCTGTCTTTTTCCCCTAAAACAAATGGAATTTCTGTGTTTTTTGCCTCAAAATAATGAAAAATTCTGACTTATTACCCTGAAGTAAGTGAAATTTCTGCAATTTTGCCCTAAAATAAGAAAAAATTCTGCCTTTTTGCCCCCTATTAAGGGGAATTTCAGACTTTTTACCTCAAAATAAGGGGAATTTCTGCATTTTTGACACAAAATATTAGGAATTTCTTCCATTTTGCCCCAAAAGAAGAAAATTTCTGCTTTTTTCCCTGAAATAAGTGAAATTTCTGCAATTATGCCCCAAAATAAGTGAAATTTCTGCAATTTTGCCCCAAAATAAGGAAACTTTCTGCTTTTTTGCCCCCAAATAAGGGGAATTTCTGCCTTTTTACCTCAAAATAAGGGGAATTTTTGCATTTTTGCCACAAAATATTAGGAATTTCTGCCTTTTTGCCCCAAAATAAGGAAAATTACTGCCTTTTTACTCTGAAATAAGTGAAATTTCTGCAATTATGCCCCAAAATATGTGAAATTTCTTCAATTTTGCCCCAAAATAAGTGAAATTTCTGCAATTTTGCTCCAAAATAAGGGAAATTTCTGGAATTTTGCCCCAAAATAAGTGGAATTTCTGAGTTTTGCCCCAAAATAAGGAGAATTTCTGTCTTTTTGCCCCAACATATAGAGAATTTCTGCCTTTTTGCCCCACAATTAGGGGAATTTCTGCAATTTTGCTCCAAAATACGAGGAATTATGCCTTTTTTGCGCGAAAATAAGAAGAATGCATAATTTTGCCATAAAAAAGTGAAATTTCTTCATTTTTGCTCCAAAATAAGGGAAATTTCTGCTTTTTTGCCTATAAATAAGTGAAATTTCTGTCTTTTTCACCCAAAACAAAAGGAATTCCTGTCTTTTTTGCCCCAAAATAAGGAAAAATTCTGACTTATTACCCTGAAGTAAGTGAAATTTCTGCAATTTTGCCCCAAAATAAAGGAAATTTCTGCCTTTTTGCCCCCAAATAAGGGGAATTTCAGCATTTTTACATCAAAAAAGGGGAATATATGCATTTTTACCCCAAAATATTAGGAATTTCTGCATTTTTGCCCCAAAATAATGAAAATTTCTGCTTTTTTTCCCTGAAATAAGTGAAATTTCTGCAATTTTGCCCCAAAATAAGTGAAATTTCTGGAATTTTGTCCTAAAATAAGGGAAATTTCTGGAATTTTGCCCCAAAATAAGTGGAATTTCTGAGTTTTGCCACAAAATAAGAAGAATTTCAGTCTTTTTGCCCCAACATATAGGGAATTTCTGCCTTTTTGCCCACAATTAGGGGAATTTCTGCAATTTTGCTCCAAAATACGGGGAATTTCTGCCTTTTTGCCCGAAAATAAGAAGAATGCATACCTTTTTGCCATCAAAAAAGGAAATTTCTTCATTTTTGCTCCAAAATAAAGGGAATTTTTTTTTGCCTCCAAATAATAGGAATTTCTGTCTTTTTCCCCCCAAAACAAAGGGAATTTCTGTGTTTTTTGCCCTAAAATAAGGAAAAATTCTGACTTATTACCCTGAAGTAAGTGAAATTTCTGCAATTTTGCCCTAAAATAAGGGAAATTTTTGCGTTTTTGTTTCCAAAATAAGGGGTATTTCAGCCATTTTACCTCCAATTAGGGGAATTTCTGCATATTTACCCCCTATTAAGGGGAATTTCAGCATTTTTACCTCAAAATAAGGGGAATTTATGCATTTTTGCCACAAAATATTAGGAATTTCTGCCTTTTTGGCCCAAAATAAGAAAATTTCTGCTTTTTTTCCCTGAAATAAGTGAAATTTCTGCAATTTTGCCCCACAATAAGTGAAATTTCTGCAATTTTGCCCCAAAATAAGGGAAATTTCTGGAATTTTGCCCCAAAAATGGAATTTCTGAGTTTTGCCCCCAAAAAGGAGAATTTCTGTCTTTTTGCCCCAACATATAGAGAATTTCTGCCTTTTTGCCCTACAATTAGGCAAATTTCTGCAATTTTGCTCCAAAATACGGAGAATTTCTGCCTTTTTGCCCAAAAATAAGAAGAATGCATACCTTTTTGACATAAAAAAAGGAAAATTCTTCATTTTTGCACCAAAATAAGGGGAATTTCTGCTTTTTTGCCTCTAAATAAGTGGAATATCTGTCTTTTTCCCCTAAAACAAATGGAACTTCTGTCTTTTTTGCCTCAAAATAATGAAAAATTCTGACTTATTACCCTGAAGTAAGTGAGATTTCTGCAATTTTGCCCTAAAATAAGAAAAATTTCTGCCTTTTTGCCCCCTATTAATGGGAATTTAAGCCTTTTTACCTCAAAATAAGGGGAATTTCTGCATTTTTGACACAAAATATTAGAAATTTCTGCCTTTTTACCCCAAAATAAGAAAATTGCTGCTTTTTTTTCTCTGAAATAAGTGAAATTTCTGCAATTATGCCCCAAAATAAGTGAAATTTCTGCAATTTTGTCCCAAAATAAGGGAAATTTCTGTAATTTTGCCCAAAAATAATGAAATTTCTGAGTTTTGCCCCAAAATAAGGAGAATTTCTGTCTTCTTGCCCCAGCCTATATAGAATTTCTGCCTTTTTGCCCCACAATTAGGCAAATTTCTGCAATTTTGCTCCAAAATACCGTGAATTTTTGTTTTTTTGCCCGAAAATAATAAGAATGCATACCTTTTTGCCATAAAAAAGGGAAATTTCTTCATTTTTGCTTCAAAATAAGGGGAATATCTTCTTTTTTGCCTCTAAATAAGTGGAATTTCTGTCTTTTTCCCCCAAAACAAAGAAAATTCCTGTCTTTTTTGCTCCAAAATAAGAAAAATTTCTGACTTATTTCCCTGAACTAAGTGAAATTTCTGCAATTTTGCCTCAAAATAAGTAAAATTTCTGCACTTTTGTCCCAAAATAAGGGAAATTTCTGGAATTTTGCCGCAAAATAAGTGGAATTTCAAGTTTTGCCCCAAAAAAAGGAGAATTTCTGTCTTTTTGCCTCAACATATAGGGAATTTCTGCCTTTTTGCCCCACAATTAGGGGAATTTCTTCAATTTTGCTTCAAAATACGGAAAATTTCTCCCTTTTTGCCCGAAAATAAGAAGAATGCATACCTTTTTGCCATAAAAAAAGGAAATTTCTTCATTTTTGCTCCAAAATAAGGGGAATTTCTGCTTTTATGACTCTAAATAAGTGGAATTTCTGTCTTTTTCCCCCAAAACAAAGATAATTTCTGTATTTTGCCCCAAAATAAGAAGAAATTCTGACTTATTACCCTGAAGTAAGTGAAATTTCTGCAATTTTGCCCCAAAATATGGGAAATTTCTGCAATTTTGCCCCAAAATAAGTGAAATTTCTGCAATTTTGCCCCAAAATAAGGGAAATTTCTGGAATTTTGCCCCAAAATAAGTGGAATTTCTGAGTTTTGCCCCAAAATAAGGAGAATTTCTGTCTTTTTGCCCCAACATATAGAGATTTTCTGCATTTTTGTCCCACAATTAGGGGAATTTCGGCAATTTTGTTCCAAAATACGGGGAATTTCTGCTTTTTTGCCTGAAAACAAGAAGAATGCATGCCTTTTTGCCATAAAAAAGGGAATTTTATTCATTTTTGCTCCGAAATAAGGGGAATTTCTGCTTTTTTGCCTCTAAATAAGTGGAATTTCTGTCTTTTTCCCCCAAAACAAAGGGAATTCCTGTCTTATTTGCCCCATAATATGGAAAAATTCGGACTTATTACCCTGAAGTATGTGAAATTTCTGGAATTTTGCCCCAAAATAAGGTAAATTTCTGCGTTTTTGTTTCCAAAATAAAGGGAATTTCAGCCATTTTACCTCAAATTAGGGGATTTTCTGCATATTTAGCCCCTATTAATAGGAATTTCAGCCTTTTTACCTCAAAATAAGGGGAATTTCTGCATTTTTGCAACAAAATATTAGGAATTTCTGCCCTTTAGCCCAAAATAAGAAAATTTCTGCTTTTTTTCTGAAATAAGTGAAATTTCTATAATTTTACCCCAAAATAAGTGAAATTTCAGCAATTTTGCCCCCAAATAAGGAAAATTTCTGGAAATTTGCCCCAAAATAATGGAATTTCTTAGTTTTGCCCCAAAATAAGGAGAATTTCTGTCTTTTTGCCCCAACATATAGAGTATTTCTGCCTTTTGCCCCACAAATAGAGGAATTTCTGCAATTTTGCTCCAAAATACGGGGAATTTCTGCCTTTTTGCCCGAAAATAAGAAGAATGCATACCTTTTTGCCATAAAAAAGGGAAATTTCTTCATTTTTGCTCCAAATTAAGGGGAATTTCTGCTTTTTTGCCTCTAAATAAGTGGAATTTCTGTCTTTTTCCCCCCCAAAAAAAATTCCTGTCTTTTTTGCCCCAAAATTAGGAAAATTTCTGACTTATTACCCTGAAATAAGTGAAATTTCTGCAATTTTGCCCAAAAATAAGTGAAATTTCCGCAATTTTGCCCCAAAATAAGGAAAATTTCTAGAATTTTGCCCCAAAATAAGTGGAATTTCTGAGTTTTGCCCAAAAATAAGAAGAATTTCTGATTTTGCCCCAACATATAGGCAATTTCTGTCTTTTTGCCCCACAATTAAAGGAATTTCTGCAATTTTGCTCCAAAATACGGAGAATTTCTGCCTTTTTGCCCGAAAATAAGAAGAATGCATACCTTTTTGTCATAAAAAATAGAAATTTCTTTATTTTTGCTCCAAAATAAGGGGAATTTCTGCTTTTTTGCCTCTAAATAAGTGGAATTTCTGTCTTTTTCCCCAAAAAAAAAATGGAATTTCTGTATTTTTTGCCCCAAAATAAGGAAAAATTCTGACTTATTACCCTGAAGTAAGTGAAATTTCTGCAATTTTGCCCCAAAATAAGGGAAATTTCTGCATTTTTGCCCCCTAATAAGGGGAATTTCAGCCTTTTTACCTCAAAATAAGGAGAATTTCTGCATTTTTGCCACAAAATATTAGGAATTTCTGCCTTTTTGCCCCAAAATAAGGAAAATTACTGCCTTTTTTCTCTGAAATAAGTGAAATTTCTGCAATTATGCCCCAAAATATGTGAAATTTCTGCAATTTTGCCCCAAAATAAGTGAAATTTCTGCAATTTTGCCCCAAAATAAGGGAAATTTCTGGAATTTTGCCCCAAAATAAGTGGAATTTCTGAGTTTTGCCACAAAATAAGGAGAATATTTGTCTTTTTGCCCCAACATATAGAGAATTTCTGCCTTTTTGCCCCACAATTAGGGGAATTTCTGCAATTCTGCTCCAAAATACGAGGAATTTCTGCCTTTTTTGCGCGAAAATAAGAAGAATGCATAACTTTTTGCCATAAAAAATTGAAATTTCTTCATTTTTGCTCCAAAATAAGGGGAATTTCTGCTTTTTTGCCTCTAAATAAGTGGAATTTCTGTCTTTTTTCCCCAAAACAAAATGAATTCCTGTCTTTTTTGCCCCAAAATAAGGAAAAATTCAGACTTATTACCCTGAAGTAAGTGAAATTTCTGCAATTTTGCCGCAAAATAAGGGAAATTTCTGCCTTTTTGCCCCTAAATAAGGGGAATTTCAGCCTTTTTACACCAAAATAAGGGGAATATCTGCATTTTTACCACAAAATATTAGGAATTTCTGCATTTTTGCCCCAAAATAAGAAAAATTTCTGTTTTTTTCCCTGAAATAAGTGAAATTTATGCCTTTTTGCCCCAAAATAAGTGAAATTTCTGCAATTTTGCCCCAAAATAAAGGAAATTTCTGGAATTTTGACACAAAATATGTGGAATTTCTGAGTTTTGCCCCCAAAAAAGGAGAATTTCTGTCTTTTTGCCCCAACATATAGGCAATTTCTGCTTTTTTCCCACACAATTATGGGAATTTCTGCAATTTTGCTCCAAAATTCGGAGAATTTCTGCTTTTTGCCCGAAAATAAGAAGAATGCATACCTTTTTGCCATAAAAAAGGGAAATTTCTTCATTTTTGCCCCAAAATAAGGGGAATTTCTGCTTTTTTGCCTAAATAAGTGGAATATCTGTCTTTTTCCCCTAAAAATAAATGGAATTTCTGTGTTTTTTGCCTCAAAATAATGAAAAATTCTGACTTATTACACTGAAGTAAGTGAAATTTCTGCAATTTTGCCCTAAAATAAGAAAAAATTCTGCCTTTTTGCCCCCTATTAAGGGGAATTTCAGACTTTTTACCTCAAAATAAGGGGAATTTCTGCATTTTTGACACAAAATATTAGGAATTTCTGCCATTTTGCCCCAAAATAAGAAAATTTCTGCTTTTTTCCCTGAAATAAGTGAAATTTCTGCAATTATGCCCCAAAATAAGTGAAATTTCTGCAATTTTGCCCCAAAATAAGGAAATTTTCTGCTTTTTTGCCCCCAAATAAGGGGAATTGCAGCCTTTTTACCTCAAAATAAGGGGAATTTTTGCATTTTTGCCACAAAATATTAGGAATTTCTGCCTTTTTGCCCCAAAATAAGGAAAATTACTGCCTTTTTACTCTGAAATAAGTGAAATTTCTGCAATTATGCCCCAAAATATGTGAAATTTCTTCAATTTTGCCCCAAAATAAGTGAAATTTCTGCAATTTTGCTCCAAAATAAGGGAAATTTCTGGAATTTTGCCCCAAAATAAGTGGAATTTCTGAGTTTTGCCCCAAAATAAGGAGAATTTCTGTCTTTTTGCCCCAACATATAGAGAATTTCTGCCTTTTTGCCCCACAATTAGGGGAATTTCTGCAATTTTGCTCCAAAATACGAGGAATTTCTGCCTTTTTTGCGCGAAAATAAGAAGAATGCATAACTTTTTGCCATAAAAAAGTGAAATTTCTTCATTTTTGCTCCAAAATAAGGGAAATTTCTGCTTTTTTGCCTATAAATAAGTGAAATTTCTGTCTTTTTCACCCAAAACAAAAGGAATTCCTGTCTTTTTTGCCCCAAAATAAGGAAAAATTCTGACTTATTACCCTGAAGTAAGTGAAATTTCTGCAATTTTGCCCCAAAATAAAGGAAATTTCTGCCTTTTTGCCCCCAAATAAGGGGAATTTCAGCATTTTTACATCAAAAAAGGGGAATATATGCATTTTTACCCCAAAATATTAGGAATTTCTGCATTTTTGCCCCAAAATAATGAAAATTTCTGCTTTTTTTCCCTGAAATAAGTGAAATTTCTGCAATTTTGCCCCAAAATAAGTGAAATTTCTGGAATTTTGTCCTAAAATAAGGGAAATTTCTGGAATTTTGCCCCAAAATAAGTGGAATTTCTGAGTTTTGCCCCAAAATAAGAAGAATTTCTGTCTTTTTGCCCCAACATATAGGGAATTTCTGCCTTTTTGCCCCACAATTAGGGGAATTTCTGCAATTTTGCTCCAAAATACGGGGAATTTCTGCCTTTTTGCCCGAAAATAAGAAGAATGCATACCTTTTTGCCATCAAAAAAGGAAATTTCTTCATTTTTGCTCCAAAATAAAGGGAATTTTTTTTTGCCTCCAAATAATAGAAATTTCTGTCTTTTCCCCCCCCAAAAAAAAGGGAATTTCTGTCTTTTTTGCCCTAAAATAAGGAAAAATTCTGAATTATTACCCTGAAGTAAGTGAAATTTCTGCAATTTTGCCCTAAAATAAGGGAAATTTTTGCGTTTTTGTTTCCAAAATCAGGGGTATTTCAGCCATTTTACCTCCAATTAGGGGAATTTCTGCATATTTACCCCCTATTAAGTTGAATTTCAGCATTTTTACCTCAAAATAAGGGGAATTTATGCATTTTTGCCACAAAATATTAGGAATTTCTGCCTTTTTGGCCCAAAATAAGAAAATTTCTGCTTTTTTTCCCTGAAATAAGTGAAATTTCTGCAATTTTGCCCCACAATAAGTGAAATTTCTGCAATTTTGCCCCAAAATAAGGGAAATTTCTGGAATTTTGCCCCAAAAATGGAATTTCTGAGTTTTGCCCCAAAAAAGGAGAATTTCTGTCTTTTTGCCCCAACATATAGAGAATTTCTGCCTTTTTGCCCTACAATTAGGCAAATTTCTGCAATTTTGCTCCAAAATACGGAGAATTTCTGCCTTTTTGCCCGAAAATAAGAAGAATGCATACCTTTTTGACATAAAAAAAGGAAATTTCTTCATTTTTGCACCAAAATAAGGGGAATTTCTGCTTTTTTGCCTCTAAATAAGTGGAATATCTGTCTTTTTCCCCTAAAACAAATGGAATTTCTGTCTTTTTTGCCTCAAAATAATGAAAAATTCTGACTTATTACCTGAAGTAAGTGAGATTTCTGCAATTTTGCCCTAAAATAAGAAAAATTTCTTCCTTTTTGCCCCCTATTAATGGGAATTTAAGCCTTTTTAACTCAAAATAAGGGGAATTTCTGCATTTTTGACACAAAATATTAGAAATTTCTGCATTTTTACCCCAAAATAAGAAAATTGCTGCTTTTTTTCCCTGAAATAAGTGAAATTTCTGCAATTATGCCCCAAAATAAGTGAAATTTCTGCAATTTTGTCCCAAAATAAGGGAAATTTCTGGAATTTTGCCCAAAAATAATGAAATTTCTGAGTTTTGCCCCAAAATAAGGAGAATTTCTGTCTTCTTGCCCCAGCCTATATAGAATTTCTGCCTTTTTGCCCCACAATTAGGCAAATTTCTGCAATTTTGCTCCAAAATACCGTGAATTTTTGTTTTTTTGCCCGAAAATAATAAGAATGCATACCTTTTTGCCATAAAAAAGGGAAATTTCTTCATTTTTGCTTCAAAATAAGGGGAATATCTTCTTTTTTGCCTCTAAATAAGTGGAATTTCTGTCTTTTTCCCCCAAAACAAAGAAAATTCCTGTCTTTTTTGCCCCACAATAAGAAAAATTTCTGACTTATTTCCCTGAACTAAGTGAAATTTCTGCAATTTTGCCTCAAAATAAGTAAAATTTCTGCACTTTTGTCCCAAAATAAGGGAAATTTCTGGAATTTTGCCGCAAAATAAGTGGAATTTCAGAGTTTTGCCCCAAAAAAAGGAGAATTTCTGTCTTTTTGCCCCAACATATAGGGAATTTCTGCCTTTTTGCCCCACAATTAGGGGAATTTCTTCAATTTTGCTTCAAAATACGGAAAATTTCTCCCTTTTTGCCCGAAAATAAGAAGAATGCATACCTTTTTGCCATAAAAAAAGGAAATTTCTTCATTTTTGCTCCAAAATAAGGGGAATTTCTGCTTTTATGCCTCTAAATAAGTGGAATTTCTGTCTTTTCCCCCCAAAACAAAGATAATTTCTGTATTTTGCCCCAAAATAAGAAGAAATTCTGACTTATTACCCTGAAGTAAGTGAAATTTCTGCAATTTTGCCCCAAAATATGGGAAATTTCTGCAATTTTGCCCCAAAATAAGTGAAATTTCTGCAATTTTGCCCCAAAATAAGGGAAATTTCTGGAATTTTGCCCCAAAATAAGTGGAATTTTCTGAGTTTTGCCCCAAAATAAGGAGAATTTCTGTCTTTTTGCCCCAACATATAGAGATTTTCTGCATTTTTGTCCTACAATTAGGGGAATTTCGGCAATTTTGTTCCAAAATACAGGGAATTTCTGTTTTTTTGCCTGAAAACAAGAAGAATGCATGCCTTTTTGCCATAAAAAAGAGAATTTTATTCATTTTTGCTCCAAAATAAGGGGAATTTCTGCTTTTTTGCCTCTAAATAAGTGGAATTTCTGTCTTTTTCGCCCAAAACAAAGGGAATTCCTATCTTATTTGCCCCATAATATGGAAAAATTCGGACTTATTACCCTGAAGTATGTGAAATTTCTGGAATTTTGCCCCAAAATAAGGTAAATTTCTGCGTTTTTGTTTCCAAAATAAAGGGAATTTCAGCCATTTTACCTCAAATTAGGGGATTTTCTGCATATTTAGCCCCTATTAATAGGAATTTCAGCCGTTTTACCTCAAAATAAAGGGAATTTCTGCATTTTTGCAACAAAATATTAGGAATTTCTGCCCTTTGGCCCAAAATAAGAAAATTTCTGCTTTTTTTCTGAAATAAGTGAAATTTCTATAATTTTGCCCCAAAATAAGTGAAATTTCAGCAATTTTGCCCCCAAATAAGGGAAATTTCTGGAAATTTGCCCCAAAATAATGGAATTTCTTAGTTTTGCCCCAAAATAAGGAGAATTTCTGTCTTTTTGCCCCAACATATAGAGTATTTCTGCCTTTTGCCCCACAAATAGAGGAATTTCTGCAATTTTGCTCCAAAATACGGGGAATTTCTGCCTTTTTGCCCGAAAATAAGAAGAATGCATACCTTTTTGCCATAAAAAAGGGAAATTTCTTCATTTTTGCTCCAAATTAAGGGGAATTTCTGCTTTTTTGCCTCTAAATAAGTGGAATTTCTGTCTTTTTCCCCCCAACCAAAAAAATTCCTGTCTTTTTTGCCCCAAAATAAAGAAAATTTCTGACTCATTACCCTGAAATAAGTGAAATTTCTGCAATTTTGCCCAAAAATAAGTGAAATTTCTGCAATTTTGCCCCAAAATAAGGAAAATTTCTAGAATTTTGCCCCAAAATAAGTGGAATTTCTGAGTTTTGCCCCAAAATAAGAAGAATTTCTGATTTTGCCCCAACATATAGGCAATTTCTGCCTTTTTGCCCCACAATTAGGGGAATTTCTGCAATTTTGCTCCAAAATACGGAGAATTTCTGCCTTTTTGCCCGAAAATAAGAAGAATGCATACCTTTTTGTCATAAAAAAGTGAAATTTCTTCATTTTTGCTCCAAAATAAGGGGAATTTCTGCTTTTTTGCCTCTAAATAAGTGGAATTTCTGTCTTTTTCCCCCAAAACAAATGGAATTTCTGTCTTTTTTGCCCCAAAATAAGGAAAAATTCTGACTTATTACCCTGAAGTAAGTGAAATTTCTGCAATTTTGCCCCAAAATAAGGGAAATTTCTGCCTTTTTGCCCCCTAATAAGGTGAATTTCAGCCTTTTTACCTCAAAATAAGGAGAATTTCTGCATTTTTGCACAAAATATTAGGAATTTCTGCCTTTTTGCCCCAAAATAAGGAAAATTACTGCCTTTTTTCTCTGAAATAAGTGAAATTTCTGCAATTATGCCCCAAAATATGTGAAATTTCTGCAATTTTGCCCCAAAATAAGTGAAATTTCTGCAATTCTGCCCCAAAATAAGGGAAATTTCTGGAATTTTGCCCCAAAATAAGTGGAATTTCTGAGTTTTGCCCCAAAATAAGGAGAATTTTTGTCTTTTTGCCCTAACATATAGAGAATTTCTGCCTTTTTGCCCCACAATTAGGGGAATTTCTGCAATTTTGCTCCAAAATTCGAGGAATTTCTTCCTTTTTTGCGCGAAAATATGAAGAATGCATAATTTTTGCCATAAAAAATTGAAATTTCTTCATTTTTGCTCCAAAATAAGGGGAATTTCTGCTTTGTTGCCTCTAAATAAGTGGAATTTCTGTCTTTTTCCCCCAAAACAAAATGAATTCCTGTCTTTTTTGCCCCAAAATAAGGAAAAATTCAGACTTATTACCCTGAAGTAAGTGAAATTTCTGCAATTTTGCCCCAAAATAAGGGAAATTTCTGCCTTTTTGCCCCCAAATAAGGGGAATTTCAGCCTTTTTACACCAAAATAAGGGGAATATCTGCATTTTTACCACAAAATATTAGGAATTTCTGCATTTTTGCCCCAAAATAAGGAAAATTTCTGACTTTTTTCCCTGAAATAAGTGAAATTTCTGCCTTTTTGCCCCAAAATAAGTGAAATTTCTGCAATTTTGCCCCAAAATAAAGGAAATTTCTGGAATTTTGACACAAAATATGTGGAATTTCTGAGTTTTGCCCCAAAATAAGGAGAATTTCTGTCTTTTTGCCCTAACTAAAGGGAATTTCTGCCTTTTTGCTCCACAATTAGGGGAATTTCTGCAATTTTGCACCAAAATACGGGGAATTTTTGCTTTTTTGCCCGAAAATAAGAAGAATGCATACATTTTTGCCATAAAAAAGTGAAATTTCTTCATTTTTGCTTCAAAATAAGGGGAATTTCTGCTTTTTTGCCTCTAAATAAGTGGAATTTCTGTCTTTTCCCCCAAAACAAAGAAAAGTCCTGTCTTTTTTGCCCTAAAATAAGGAAAATTTCTGACTTATTACCCTGAAATAAGTTAAATTTCTGTAATTTTGCCCCAAAAGAAGTGAAATTTCTGCAATTTTGCCCCAAAATAAGGGAAATTTCTGAAATTTTTCCCCAAAATAAGTGGAATTTCTGAGTTTTGCCCCAAAATAAGGAGAATTTCTGTCTTTTTGCCCCAACATATAGGCAATTTCTGCCTTTTTGCCTCACAATTAGGGGAATTTCTGCAATTTTGCTCCAAAATACGGAGAATTTCTGCCTTTTGCCAAAAAATAAGAAGAATGCATAACTTTTTGCCATAAAATAGGGAAATTTCTTCATTTTTGCTCCAAAATAAGGAGAATTTCTGCTTTTTTGCCTATAAATAAGTGGAATTTCTGTCTTTTTTCCCAAAACAAAGGGAATTACCGTCTTTTTTGCCCCAAAATGAGGAAAAATACTGTCTTATTACCCTGAACTAAGTAAAATTTCTGCAATTTTGCCCCAAAATAAGGGAAATTTCTGACTTTTTGCCCCCAAATAAGGGGAATTTCAGCCTTTTTACCTAAAATAAGAGGAATTTCTGAATTTTTGCCACAAAATATTAGGAATTTCTGCATTTTTGCCCCAAAATAAGGAAAATTTCTGCCTTTTTTCTCTGAAATAAGTGAAATTTCTGAAATTTTGCCCCAAAATAAGTGAAAGTTCTGCAATTTTAGCCCAAAATAAGTGAAATTTCCGCAATTTTGCCCCAAAATAAGGGAAATTTCTGGAATTTTGCCCCAAAATAAGTGGAATTTCTGAGTTTTGCCCCAAAATAAGGAGAATTTCTGTCTTTTTGCCCCAACATAAAAAGAATTTCTGCCTTTTTGCCCCACAATTAGGGGAATTTCTGCAATTTTGCTCCAAAATACGGGGAATTTTTGCCTTTTTGCCCGAAAATAAGAAGAATGCATAACTTTTTGCTTTAAAAAAGGAAATTTCTTCATTTTTGCTCCAAAATAAGGGGAATGTCTGCTTTTTTACCTTTAAATAAATGAAATTTCTGTTTTTTTCCCCCAAAACATAGGGAATTCCTGTATTTTTTGCCCCAAAATAAGGAAAATTTCTGACTTATTACCCTGAAATAAGTGAAATTTCTGCAATTTTGCCCCAAATTATAGGAAATTTTTGCCTTTTTGCCCCAAAATAAGAGGAATTTCAGCCTTTTTACCTTAAAATAAGGGGAATTTCTGCATTTTTGCCACAAAATATTAGGAATTTCTGCCTTTTTGCCCCAAAATAAGAATATTTCTGCTTTTTTTCCCTGAAATAAGTGAAATTTCTGCAATTTTGCCCCAAAATAAGTGAAATTTCTGCAATTTTGCCCCACAATAAGGGATATTTCTGGAATTTTGCCCCAAAATAAGTGAAATTTCTGAGTTTTTCCCCAAAATAAGGAGAATTTCTGTTTTTTCCCCAACATATAGGCAATTTCTGCCTTTCAGCCACACAATTAGGGGAATTTCTGCAATTTTGCTCCAAAATACAGGGAATTTCTGCCTTTTTGCCCGAAAATAAGAAGAATGCATACCTTTTTGCCGTAAAAATGGGAAATTTCTTCATTTTTGCTCCAAAATAAGAGGAATTTCTGCTTTTTTGCCTCTAAATAAGTGGAATTTCTGTCTTTTTCTCCCAAAACAAAGAGAATTTCTGTCTTTTTTGCCCCAAAATAAGGAAAAATTCTGACTTATTACCCTGAAGTAAGTGAAATTTCTGAAATTTTGCCCCAAAATAAGAGAACATTCTGCCTTTTTGCCCCCAAATAAGGGGAATTTCAGCCTTTTTACCTCAAAATAAGGGGAATTTCTGCTTTTTACCCCCAAATAAGAGGAATTTCAGCCTTTTTACCTCAAAATAAGGGGAATTTCTGCATTTTTGCCACAAAATATTAGAAATTTCTACATTTTTGCCCCAAAATAAGAAAAATTTCTGCTTTTTTCCCTGAAATAAGTGAAATTTCTGCAATTTTGCCCCAAAATAAGTGACATTTCTGCAATTTTGTCCTAAAATAAGGGAAATTTCTGGAATTTTGCCCCAAAATAAGTGGAATTTCTGAGTTTTGCCCCAAAATAAGGAGAATTTCTGTCTTTTTGCCCCAACATATAGGCAATTTCTGCCTCTTTGCCCCACAATTAGGGGAATTTCTGCAATTTTGCTCCAAAATACAGGGAATTTCTGCATTTTTGCCCAAAAATAAAAAGAATGCATAACTTTTTGCCATAAAAAATTGAAATTTCTTCATTTTTGCTCCAAAATAAGGGGAATTTCTGCTTTGTTGCCTCTAAATATGTGGAATTTCTGTCTTTTTCCCCCAAAACAAAATGAATTCCTGTCTTTTTTGCCCCAAAATAAGGAAAAATTCAGACTTATTACCCTGAAGTAAGTGAAATTTCTGCAATTTTGCCCCAAAATAAGGGAAATTTCTGCCTTTTTGCCCCCAAATAAGGGGAATTTCAGCCTTTTTACACCAAAATAAGGGGAATATCTGCATTTTTACCACAAAATATTAGGAATTTCTGCATTTTTGCCCCAAAATAAGGAAAATTTCTGACTTTTTTCCCTGAAATAAGTGAAATTTCTGCCTTTTTGCCCCAAAATAAGTGAAATTTCTGCAATTTTGCCCCAAAATAAAGGAAATTTCTGGAATTTTGACACAAAATATGTGGAATTTCTGAGTTTTGCCCCAAAATAAGGAGAATTTCTGTCTTTTTGCCCTAACTAAAGGGAATTTCTGCCTTTTTGCTCCACAATTAGGGGAATTTCTGCAATTTTGCACCAAAATACGGGGAATTTTTGCTTTTTTGCCCGAAAATAAGAAGAATGCATACATTTTTGCCATAAAAAAGTGAAATTTCTTCATTTTTGCTTCAAAATAAGGGGAATTTCTGCTTTTTTGCCTCTAAATAAGTGGAATTTCTGTCTTTTCCCCCAAAACAAAGAAAAGTCCTGTCTTTTTTGCCCTAAAATAAGGAAAATTTCTGACTTATTACCCTGAAATAAGTTAAATTTCTGTAATTTTGCCCCAAAAGAAGTGAAATTTCTGCAATTTTGCCCCAAAATAAGGGAAATTTCTGAAATTTTTCCCCAAAATAAGTGGAATTTCTGAGTTTTGCCCCAAAATAAGGAGAATTTCTGTCCTTTTGCCCCAACATATAGGCAATTTCTGCCTTTTTGCCTCACAATTAGGGGAATTTCTGCAATTTTGCTCCAAAATACGGAGAATTTCTGCCTTTTGCCAAAAAATAAGAAGAATGCATAACTTTTTGCCATAAAATAGGGAAATTTCTTCATTTTTGCTCCAAAATAAGGAGAATTTCTGCTTTTTTGCCTATAAATAAGTGGAATTTCTGTCTTTTTTCCCAAAACAAAGGGAATTACCGTCTTTTTTGCCCCAAAATGAGGAAAAATACTGTCTTATTACCCTGAACTAAGTAAAATTTCTGCAATTTTGCCCCAAAATAAGGGAAATTTCTGACTTTTTGCCCCCAAATAAGGGGAATTTCAGCCTTTTTACCTAAAATAAGAGGAATTTCTGAATTTTTGCCACAAAATATTAGGAATTTCTGCATTTTTGCCCCAAAATAAGGAAAATTTCTGCCTTTTTTCTCTGAAATAAGTGAAATTTCTGAAATTTTGCCCCAAAATAAGTGAAAGTTCTGCAATTTTAGCCCAAAATAAGTGAAATTTCCGCAATTTTGCCCCAAAATAAGGGAAATTTCTGGAATTTTGCCCCAAAATAAGTGGAATTTCTGAGTTTTGCCCCAAAATAAGGAGAATTTCTGTCTTTTTGCCCCAACATAAAAAGAATTTCTGCCTTTTTGCCCCACAATTAGGGGAATTTCTGCAATTTTGCTCCAAAATACGGGGAATTTTTGCCTTTTTGCCCGAAAATAAGAAGAATGCATAACTTTTTGCTTTAAAAAAGGAAATTTCTTCATTTTTGCTCCAAAATAAGGGGAATGTCTGCTTTTTTACCTTTAAATAAATGAAATTTCTGTTTTTTTCCCCCAAAACATAGGGAATTCCTGTATTTTTTGCCCCAAAATAAGGAAAATTTCTGACTTATTACCCTGAAATAAGTGAAATTTCTGCAATTTTGCCCCAAATTATAGGAAATTTTTGCCTTTTTGCCCCAAAATAAGAGGAATTTCAGCCTTTTTACCTTAAAATAAGGGGAATTTCTGCATTTTTGCCACAAAATATTAGGAATTTCTGCCTTTTTGCCCCAAAATAAGAATATTTCTGCTTTTTTTCCCTGAAATAAGTGAAATTTCTGCAATTTTGCCCCAAAATAAGTGAAATTTCTGCAATTTTGCCCCACAATAAGGGATATTTCTGGAATTTTGCCCCAAAATAAGTGAAATTTCTGAGTTTTTCCCCAAAATAAGGAGAATTTCTGTTTTTTCCCCAACATATAGGCAATTTCTGCCTTTCAGCCACACAATTAGGGGAATTTCTGCAATTTTGCTCCAAAATACAGGGAATTTCTGCCTTTTTGCCCGAAAATAAGAAGAATGCATACCTTTTTGCCGTAAAAATGGGAAATTTCTTCATTTTTGCTCCAAAATAAGAGGAATTTCTGCTTTTTTGCCTCTAAATAAGTGGAATTTCTGTCTTTTTCTCCCCAAACAAAGAGAATTTCTGTCTTTTTTGCCCCAAAATAAGGAAAAATTCTGACTTATTACCCTGAAGTAAGTGAAATTTCTGAAATTTTGCCCCAAAATAAGAGAACATTCTGCCTTTTTGCCCCCAAATAAGGGGAATTTCAGCCTTTTTACCTCAAAATAAGGGGAATTTCTGCTTTTTACCCCCAAATAAGGGGAATTTCAGCCTTTTTACCTCAAAATAAGGGGAATTTCTGCATTTTTGCCACAAAATATTAGAAATTTCTACATTTTTGCCCCAAAATAAGAAAAATTTCTGCTTTTTTTCCCTGAAATAAGTGAAATTTCTGCAATTTTGCCCCAAAATAAGTGACATTTCTGCAATTTTGTCCTAAAATAAGGGAAATTTCTGGAATTTTGCCCCAAAATAAGTGGAATTTCTGAGTTTTGCCCCAAAATAAGGAGAATTTCTGTCTTTTTGCCCCAACATATAGGCAATTTCTGCCTCTTTGCCCCACAATTAGGGGAATTTCTGCAATTTTGCTCCAAAATACAGGGAATTTCTGCATTTTTGCCCAAAAATAAAAAGAATGCATAACTTTTTGCCATAAAAATGGGAAATTTCTTCATTTTTGCTCCAAATAAGGGGAATTTCTGCTTTTTTGCTTCTAAATAAGTGGAATTTCTGTCTTTTTCCCCCGAAACAAATGGAATTTTTGTATTTTTGCACCAAAAAAGGAAAAATTCTGACTTATTACCCTGAAGTAAGTGAAATTTCTGCAATTTTGCTCCAAAATAAGGGAAATTTCTGCCTTTTTGCCCCCAAATAAGGGGAATTTCAGCCTTTTTACCTCAAAATAAGGAGAATTTCTGCATTTTTGCCACAAAATATTATTAATTTCTGCCTTTTTGCCCCAAAATAAAAAAAAATTTCTGCTTTTTTTCCCTGAAATAAGTGAAATTTCTGCCTTTTTGCCCCAATATAAGTGAAATTTCTGCAATTTTGCCCCAAAATAAGGGAAATTTCTGCAATTTTTCCAAAAAATAAGTGGAATTTCTGAGTTTTGCCCCAAAATAAGGAGAATTTCTGTCTTTTGGCCCTAACTAAAAGGAATTTCTGCCTTTTTGCCCCACAATTAGGGTAATTTTTGAAATTTTGCTCCAAAATACAGGGAATTTCTGCCTTTTTGCCCGAAAATAAG
Organism: Micromys minutus; assembly: GCF_963924665.1. Lineage (NCBI taxonomy): Eukaryota > Metazoa > Chordata > Mammalia > Rodentia > Muridae > Micromys > Micromys minutus. The sequence continues at coordinate 610,151 of NW_027667674.1, read as the reverse complement.
AAGAATGCATAGCTTTTTGCCATAAAAAAGTGAAATTTCTTCATTTTTGCTCCAAAATAAGGGGAATTTCTGATTTTCTGCCTCTAAATAAGTGGAATTTCTGTCTTTTTCCCCCCAAACAAAGAAAATTCCTGTCTTTTTTGCCCCAAAATTAGGAAAATTTCTGACTTATTACCCTGAAATAAGTGAAATTTCTGCAATTTTGCCCCAAAATAAAGGAAATTTCTGGAATGTTGCCCCAAAATAAGTGGAATTTCTGAGTTTTGCCACAAAATAAGGAAAATTTCTGTCTTTTTAGCCCAACATATAGGCAATTTCTGCCTTTTTGCCCCACAATTAGAGGAATTTCTGCAATTTTTCTCCAAAATACGGAGAATTTCTGCCTTTTTGCACGAAAATAAGAAGAATGCATACTTTTTTGCCATAAAAAAGGGAAATTTCTTCATTTTTGCTCCAAAATAAGTAGAATTTCTGCTTTTTTGCCTCTAAATAAGTGGAATTTCTGTCTTTTTTCCCCAAAATAAAGGGAATTTCTGTCTTTTTTGCCCCAAAATAAGGAAAAATTCTGACTTATTACCCTGAAGTAAGTGAAAGTTCTGCAATCTTGCCCCAAAATTAGGGAAATTAGTGCCTTTTTTCCCCCAAATAAGGAGAATTTTAGCCTTTTTACCTCAAAATAAGGGGAATATCTGCATTTTTGTAACAAAATATTAGGAATTTCTGCCTTTTTGCCCCAAAATAAGGAAAATTTCTGTCTTTTTTCTCTGAAATAAGTGAAATTTCTGCAATTTTGCCCCAAAATATAAGAAATTTCTGAGTTTTTCCCCAAAATAAGGAGAATTTCTGTTTTTTGCCCCAGCATATCGAGAATTTCTGCCTTTTTGCCCCACAATTACGGGAATTTCTGCAATTTTGCTCCAAAATACGGAGAATTTCTGCCTTTTTGCCCGAAAATAAGAAGAATGCATACCTTTTTGCCATAAAAAGGAAATTTCTTTATTTTTGCTCCAAAATAAAAGGAATTTCTGCTTTTTTGCCTCTAAATAAGTGGAATTTCTGTATTTTTCCCCCAAAACAAAGGGAATTCCTGTCTTTTTTGCCCTAAAATAAGGAAAAATTCTGACTTATTACCCTCTAGTAAGTGAAATTTCTGCAATTTTGCCAAAAAATAAGGGAAATTTCTGCTTTTTTGCCTCCAACTAAGGGGAATTTCAGCCTTTTTACCTCAAAATACGGTGAATTTCTGCATTTTTGCCCCCAAATAAGGGGAATTTCAGCCTTTATATCTCAAAATAAGGAGAATTTCTGCATTATTGCCACAAAACATTAGGAATTTCTGCCTTTTTGCCACAAAATAGAAAATTTCTCATTTTTTCCCTGAAAAAAGTGAAATTTTTGCAATTTTGCCCCAAAATATGTTAAATTTCTGCAATTTTGTCCCAAAATAAGGGAAATTTCTGGAATTTTGCCCCCAAATAAGTGGAATTTCTGAGTATTTCCCCAAAATAAGAAGAATTTCTGTCTTTTTGCCCCAACATATAGAGAATTTCTGCCTTTTTGCCCCACAATTTGGGAATTTCTGCAATTTTGCTCCAAAATACGGGGAATTTCTGCCTTTTTGTCCGAAAATAAGAAGAATGCATACATTTTTGCCATAAAAAAAAAATTTCTTCATTTTTGCTCTAAAATAAGGGGAATTTCTGCTTTTTTGCCTCTAAATAAGTGGAATTTCTGTCTTTATCCCCCAAAACAAAGGGAATTCCTGTCTTTTTTTCCCCAAAATAAAGAAAATTTCTGACTTATTACCCTTAAATAAGTGAAATTTCTGCAATTTTGCCTGAAAATAAAGGAAATTTCTGCCTTTTTGCCCCCAAATAAGGGGAATTTCAGCCTTTTTACCTCAAAATAAGGGGAATTTCTGCATTTTTGCCCCCAAATAAGGGGAATTTCAGCTTTTTTACCTCAAAATAAGGGGAATTTCCGCATTTTTGCCACAAAATATTAGGAATTTCTTCCTTTTTTCCCAAAATAAAAAAATTTCTGCTTTTTTTCCCTGAAATAATTGAAATTTCTGCAATTTTGCCCCAAAATATGTGAAATTTCTGCAATTTTGTCCTAACATAAGGAAAATTCTGGAATTTTGCTTCCAAATAAGTGGAATTTCTGAGTTTTGCTTCAAAATAAGGAGAATTTCTGTCTTTTTGCCCCAACATATAGGAAATTTCTGCCTTTTTGCCCCACAATTAGGGGAATTTCAGCAATTTTGCTCCAAAAGACGGGGAATTTCTGCCTTTTTGCCCGAAAATAAGAAGAATGCATACCTTTTTGCCATCAAAAATGTAATTTCTTCTATTTTGCTTCAAAATAAAGGGAATTTCTATTTTTTTGCCTCTAAATAAGTGAAATTTCTGTCTTTTTCCCTCAAAACAAAGGGAATTTCTGTCTTTTTTGCCCTAAAATAAGGAAAAATTCTGACTTATTACCCTGTAGTAAGTGAAATTTCTTCAATTTTGCTCCAAAATAAGGGAAATTTCTGCCTTTTTGTCCCCAAATAAGGGGAATTTCAGTCTTTTTACCTAAAAATAAGGGGAATTTCTGCATTTTTGCCACAAAATATTAGGAATTTCTGCCTTTTTGCCCCAAAATAAGAAAATTTATGCTTTTTTTCCCTGAAATAAGTGAAATTTCTGCAATTTTGCCCCAAAATAAGTGAAATGTCTGAAATTTTGCCCCAAAATAAGGGAAATTTCTGGAATTTTGCCCCAAAATAAGTGGAATTTCTGAGTTTTGCCCCAAAATAAGGAGAATTTCTGTTTTTTTGCCCCAACATATAGGCAATTTCTGCCTTTTTGCCCCACAATTAGGGGAATTTCCTCAATTTTGCTCCAAAATACGGGGAATTTCTGCCTTTTTGCTTGAAAATAAGAAGAATGCATACCTTTTTGCCATATAAAAAAAAATTTCTTCTTTTTTGCTCCAAAAAGAGGAATTTCTGCTTTTTTGCCTCTAAATAAGTGGAATTTCTTTCTTTTTCTTTCAAAACAAAGGGAATTTCTGTCTTTTTTGCCCCAAAATCAGGAAAAATTCTGACTTATTACCCTGAAGTAAGTGATATTTCTGCAATTTTGCCCCAAAATAAGGGAAATTTCTGCCTTTTGCCCCCAAACAAGGGGAATTTCAGCCTTTTTACCTCGAAATAAGGGGAATTTCTGCATTTTTGCCACAAAATATTAGGAATTTCTGCCTTTTTGCCCCAAAATAAGGAAAATTTCTGCCTTTTTTCCCTGAAATAAGTGAAATTTCTGCAATTTTGTTACAAAATATGTAAAATTTCTGCATATTTGCCCCAAAATAAGTGAAATTTCTGCAATTTTGCCCCAAAAAAAGGAAAATTTCTGTAATTTTGCCCCAAAATAAGTGGAATTTCTGAGTTTTGCCCCAAAATAAAGAGAATTTCGGTCTTTTTGCCCCAACATATAGAGATTTTCTGCATTTTTGCCCCACAATTAGGGGAATTTCTGCAATTTTGCTCAAAAATACAGGGAATTTCTGCTTTTTTGCCCGATAATAAGAAGAATGCATACCTTTTTGCCATAAAAAAGGGAAATTTCTTCATTTTTGCTCCAAAATAAGGGGAATTTCTGTTTTTTTGCCTCTGAATAAGTGGAATTTCTGTCTTTTTCCCCCAAGGCAAAGGGAATTCCTGTCTTTTTTGTCCCAAAATAAAGAAAATTTCTGACTTATAACCCTTAAATAAGTGAAATTTCTGCAATTTTGCCCCAAAATATAGGAAATTTTTGCCTTATTGCCCCCAAATAAGGGGAATTTCAGCCTTTTTACCTCAAAATAAAGGGAATTTCTGCATTTATGCCACAAAATATTAGGAATTTCTGCCTTTTTGCCCCAAAATAAGAAAATTTCTGCTTTTTTTTCCTTAAATAAGTGAAATTTCTGCAATTTTGCCCCAAAATAAGTGAAATTTCTGCAATTTTGTCCTAAAATAAGGGAAATTTCTGGAATTTTGCTTCAAAATAAGAGGAATTTCTGAGTTTTGCTTCAAAATAAGGAGAATTTCTGTCTTTTTGCCCCAACATATAGGAAATTTCTGCCTTTTTGCCTCACAATTAGGGGAATTTCAGCAATTTTGCTCCAAAAGACGGGGAATTTCTGCCTTTTGCCCGAAAATAAGAAGAATGCATACCTTTTTGCCATCAAAAATGTAATTTCTTCTGTTTAGCTTCAAAATAAAGGGAATTTCTATTTTTTTGCCTCTAAATAAGTGGAATTTCTGTCTTTTTCCCTCAAAACAAAGGGAATTTCTGTCTTTTTTGCCCTAAAATAAGAAAAAATTCTGACTTATTACCCTGTAGTAAGTGAAATTTCTTCAATTTTGCCCCAAAATAAGGGAAATTTCTGCCTTTTTGCCCCCAAATAAGGGGAATTTCAGACTTTTTACCTCAAAATAAGAGGAATTTCTGCATTTTTACCACAAAATATTAGGAATTTCTGCCTTTTTGCCCCAAAATAAGAAAATTCCTGATTTTTTTCCCTGAAATAAGTGAAATTTCTGCAATTTTGCCCCAAAATAAGTGAAATGTCTGCAAGTTTGCCCCAAAATAAGGGAAATTTCTGGAATTTTGTCTCAATATAAGTGGAATTTCTGAGTTTTGCCCCAAAATAAGGAGAATTTCTGTTTTTTTGCCCCAACATATAGGCAATTTCTGCCTTTTTGCCCCACAATTAGAGGAATTTCTGCAATTTTGCTCCAAAATACAGGGAATTTCTGCCTTTTTGCTTGAAAATAAGAAGAATGCATACCTTTTTGCCATAAAAAAAGAAAATTTCTTCATTTTTGCTCCAAAAAGGGGAATTTCTGCTTTTTTGCCTCTAAATAAGTGGAATTTCTTTCTTTTTCCCTCAAAACAAAGGGAATTTCTGTCTTTTTTGCCCCAAAATAAGGAAAAATTCTGACTTATTACCCTGAAGTAAGTGATATTTCTGCAATTTTGCCCCAAAATAAGGGAAATTTCTGCATTTTGCCTCCAAATAAGGGGAATTTCAGCCTTTTTACCTCGAAATAAGGGGAATTTCTGCATTTTTGCCACAAAATATTAGGAATTTCTGCCTTTTTGCCCCAAAATAAGGAAAATTTCTGCCTTTTTTCCCTGAAATAAGTGAAATTTCTGCAATTTTGTTACAAAATATGTAAAATTTCTGCATATTTGCCCCAAAATAAGTGAAATTTCTGCAACTTTGCCCCAAAAAAAGGAAAATTTCTGTAATTTTGCCCCAAAATAAGTGGAATTTCTGAGTTTTGCCCCAAAATAAAGAGAATTTCGGTCTTTTTGCCCCAACATATAGAGATTTTCTGCATTTTTGCCCCACAATTAGGGGAATTTCTGGAATTTTGCTCAAAAATACGGGGAATTTCTGCTTTTTTGCCCGATAATAAGAAGAATGCATACCTTTTTGCCATAAAAAAGGGAAATTTCTTCATTTTTGCTCCAAAATAAGGGGAATTTCTGCTTTTTTGTCTCTGAATAAGTGGAATTTCTGTCTTTTTCCCCCAAGGCAAAGGGAATTCCTGTATTTTTGGCCCAAAATAAAGAAAATTTCTGACTTATAACCCTTAAATAAGTGAAATTTCTGCAATTTTGCCCGAAAATAAAGGAAATTTTTGCCTTATTGCCCCCAAATAAGGGGAATTTCAGCCTTTTTACCTCAAAATAAAGGGAATTTCTGCATTTATGCCACAAAATATTAGGAATTTCTTACTTTTTGCCCCAAAATAAGAAAATTTCTGCTTTTTTTTCCTTAAATAAGTGAAATTTCTGCAATTTTGCCCCAAAATAAGTGAAATGTCTGCAATTTTGCCCCAAAATAAGGGAAATTTCTGAGTTTTGCCCCAAAATAAAAAGAATTTCTGCCTTTTGCCCCAACATATGGAGAATTTCTGTTTTTTTGCCCCACAATTAGGGGAATTTCTGCAATTTTGCTCCAAAATACGGGTAATTTCTGCCTTTTTGCCTAAAAATAAGAAGAATGCATACCTTTTTGCCATAAAAATGGGAAATTTCTTCATTTTTGCTCCAAAATAAAAGGAATTTCTGCTTTTTTGCCTCTAAATAAGTGGAATTTCTGTCTTTTTCCCCCAAAACAAAGAGAATTTTTGTCTCTTTTGCCCCAAAATAAAGAAAAATTCTGACTTATTACCTTGTAGTAAGTGAAATTTTTGCAATTTTGCCCCAAAATAAGGGAACTTTCTGCCTTTTTACCCCCAAATAAGGGGAATTTCAGCTTTTTTACCTCAAAATAAAGGGAATTTCTGCATTTTTGCCCCCAAATAAGGGGAATTTCAGCCTTTTTACCTCAAAATAAAGGGAATTTCCGCATTTTTGCCACAAAATATTAGGAATTTCTGCATTTTTGCCCCAAAATAAGAAAATTTCTGCTTTTTTCCCTGAAATAAGTAAAATTTCCTCAATTTTGCCCCAAAATAAGTGAAATTTCTGTAATTTTGTCCTAAAATAAAGGAAATTTCTGGAATTTTGCCACAAAATAAGTGGAATTTCTGAGTTTTGCCCCAAAATAAGATGAATTTCTGTCTTTTTGCCCCAACATATAGGGAATTTCTGCCTTTTTGCCCCACAATTAGGGGAATTTCTGCAATTTTGCTCCAAAATACGGGGAATTTCTGCCTTTTTGCCCGAAAATAAGAAGAATGCATACCTTTTTGCCATCAAAAAAGGAAATTTCTTCATTTTTGCTCCAAAATAAGGGGAATTTCTGTTTTTTTGCCTCTAAATACGGGGAATTTCTGTCTTTTCCCCCCCAAAACAAAGGGAATTTCTGTCTTTTTTGACATAAAATAAGGAAAAATTCTGATTTATTACCCTGAAGTAAGTGAAATTTCTGCAATTTTGCCCCAAAATAAGGGAATTTTCTGCGTTTTTGTTTCCAAAATAAGGGGAATTTTAGCCATTTTACCTCAAATTAGGGGAATTTCTGCATATTTACCCCCTATTAAGGGGAATTTCAGCATTTTTACCTCAAAATAAGGGGAATTTCCGCATTTGTGCCACAAAATATTAGGAATTTCTGCCTTTTTGGCCCAAAATATGAAAATTTCTGCTTTTTTTCCCTGAAATAAGTGAAATTTCTGCAATTTTGCCCCAATATAAGTGAAATTTCTGCAATTTTGCCCCAAAAAAGGAAAATTTCTGGAATTTTGCCCCAAAAATGGAATTTCTGAGTTTTGCCCCAAAATAAGGAGTATTTCTGTCTTTTTGCCCCAACATATAGAGAATTTCTGCCTTTTTGCCCTACAATTAGGCAAATTTCTGCAATTTTGCTCCAAAATACGGAGAATTTCTGCCTTTTTGCCCGAAAATAAGAAGAATGCATACCTTTTTGCCATAAAAAAGGGAAATTTCTTCATTTTTGCTCCAAAATAAAAGGAATTTCTGATTTTTTGCCACTAAATAAGTGGAATTTCTGTCTTTTTCCCCCAAAACAAAGGGAATTTCTGTCTTTTTTGCCCCAAAATAAGGAAAAATTCTGTCTTATTACCCTGAACTTAGTAAAATTTCTGCAATTTTGCCCCAAAATAAGGGAAATTTCTGACTTTTTGCCCCCAAATAAGGGGAATTTCAGCCTTTTTAACTAAAATAAGAGGAATTTCTGAATTTTTGCCACAAAATATTAGGAATTTCTGCATTTTTGCCACAAAATAAGGAAAATTTCTGCCTTTTTTGTCTGAAATAAGTGAAATTTCTGAAATTTTGCCCCAAAATAAGTGAAAGTTCTGCAATTTTAGGCCAAAATAAGTGAAATTTCTGCAATTTTGCCCCAAAATAAGGAAAATTTCTGGAATTTTGCCCCAAAATAAGTGGAATTTCTGAGTTTTGCCCCAAAATAAGGAGAATTTCTGTCTTTTTGCCCCAACATATAGGCAATTTCTGACTTTTTGCCCCACAATTATGGGAATTTCTGCAATTTTGCTCCAAAATACGGAGAATTTCTGCCTTTTTGCCCGAAAATAAGAAGAATGCATACCCTTTTGCCATAAAAAAGGGAAATTTCTTCATTTTTGCCCCAAAATAAGGGGAATTTCTGCTTTTTTGCCTAAATAAGTGGAATATCTGTCTTTTTCCCCTAGAACAAATGGAATTTCTGTGTTTTTTGCCTCAAAATAATGAAAAATTGTGACTTATTACCCTGAAGTAAGTGAAATTTCTGCAATCTTGCCCTAAAATAAGAAAAATTTCTGCATTTTTGCCCTCTATTTAGGAAAATTTCAGCCTTTTTACCTCAAAATAAGGGGAATTTCTGCATTTTTGACACAAAATATTAGGAATTTCTAACTTTTTGCCCCAAAATAAGAAAATTTCTGCTTTTTTCTCTGAAATAAGTGAAATTTCTGCAATTATGCCCCAAAATAAGTGAAATTTCTGCAATTTTGCCCCAAAATAAGGGAAATTGCTGGAATTTTGCCCCAAAATAATGGAATTTCTTTGTTTTGCCCCAAAATAAGAAGAATTTCTGTCTTTTTGCCCCAACATATAGAGAATTTCTGCGTTTTTGCCCCACAATTAGGCAAATTTCGGCAATTTTGCTTTAAAATACCGTGAATTTTTGCCTTTTTGCCCGAAAATAAGAAGAATGCATACATTTTTGCCATAAAAAAGGGAAATTTCTTCATTTTTTCTCCAAAATAAAAGGAATTTCTGCTTTTTTGCCACTAAATAAGTGGAATTTCCGTCTTTTTCCCCCAAAACAAAGAAAATTCCTGTCTTTTTTGCCCCAAAATAAGGAAAATTTCTGACTTAGTAACCTGAAATACGTGAAATTTCTGCAATTTTGCCCCAAAATAAGTGAAATTTCTGCAATTTTGCCCCAAAATAAGGAAAATTTCTGGAATTTTGCCCCAAAATAAGTGGAATTTATGAGTTTTGCCCCAAAAAAAGGAGAATTTCTGTCTTTTTGCCCCAACATATAGGCAATTTCTGCCTTTTTCCTCCACAATTATGGGAATTTGTGCAATTTTGCTCTAAAATAGGGAGAATTTCTGCCTTTTTGCCCCAAAATAAGAAGAATGCATACCTTTTTGCCATAAAAAAGGGAAATTTTTTCATTTTTGCTCCAAAATAAGTTGAATTTCTACTTTTTTGCCTCTAAATAAGTGGAATATCTGTCTTTTTCCCCTAAAACAAATGGAATTTCTGTCTTTTTTGCCTTAAAATAATGAAAAATTCTGACTTATTACCTTGAAGTAAGAGAAATTTCTGCAATTTTGCCCTATAATAAGAAAAAATTCTGCCTTTTTGCCCCCTATTAAGGGGAATTTCAGACTTTTTACCTCAAAATAAGGGGAATTTCTGCATTTTTGACACAAAATATTAGGAATTTCTGCCATTTTGCCCCAAAATAAGAAAATTTCTGCTTTTTTTCCCTGAAAAAAGTAAAATTTCTGCAATTATGCCCCAAAATAAGTGAAATTTCTGCAATTTTGCCCCCAAATAAGGAAACTTTCTGCTTTTTTGCCCCCAAATAAGGGGAATTTCAGCCTTTTTACCTCAAAATAAGGGGAATTTTTGCATTTTTGCCACAAAATATTAGGAATTTCTGCCTTTTTGCCCCAAAATAAGGAAAATTACTGCCTTTTTACTCTGAAATAAGTGAAATTTCTGCAATTATGCCCCAAAATATGTGAAATTTCTTCAATTTTGCCCCAAAATAAGTGAAATTTCTGCAATTTTGCTCCAAAATAAGGGAAATTTCTGGAATTTTGCCCCAAAATAAGTGGAATTTCTGAGTTTTGCCCCAAAATAAGGAGAATTTCTGTCTTTTTGCCCCAACATATAGAGAATTTCTGCCTTTTTGCCCCACAATTAAGGGAATTTCTGCAATTTTGCTCCAAAATACGAGGAATTTCTGCCTTTTTTGCGCGAAAATAAGAAGAATGCATAACTTTTTGCCATAAAAAAGTGAAATTTCTTCATTTTTGCTCCAAAATAAGGGGAATTTCTGCTTTTTTGCCTCTAAATAAGTGAAATTTCTGTTTTTTTCCCCCAAAACAAAAGGAATTCCTGTCTTTTTCGCCCCAAAATAAGAAAAATTTCTGACTTATTTCCCTTAAATACGTGAAATTT